>NC_048309.1:40464521-40494444 GCF_013100865.1 Trachemys scripta elegans
ACACAGCAGCAGCCCCTTGCCTTTTGGCAGACGATGGTATATTATGACTGGTAATCGTCGTCATCATACTGGAGAGGCTATCACTCATGCTGCACCGTCGGCTGCCAGCTTAAGATGTAAAAAATAGATTTGTTCTGTATTCATTTGCTTCCCCTTCCTCCGTGAAATCAATGGCCTGCTAAGCCCAGGGTTTTCAGTTTAATCTTTGGGGGGACCATTCTGTGTGACAGTTGTTTGTGTTTCTCCCTGTTCCTGTACCTGTACGCCATGTCGTCACTCGGCCCTCCCTCCGTCCCGCTCTCCCTCCTTCTCCTGGTCCATCAGATACTAGTTTTGCGCCTTTTTTCTGACCAGGCGCCATAGCTAGCACTGGGATCATGGAGCCCGCTCAGATCACCGCAGCAATTATGAGCACTATGAACACACGCGCATTGTCCTGGAGTATATGCAGAGCCATGACATGCCAAGGCGAAACCCGGACCACCCGAGGAGGCGATTGCAGCGCGGCAACGAGAGTGATGAGGAAATTGACGTGGACATAGACCTCTCACAAGGCACAGGCCCCAGCAATGTGGAAATCATGGTGTCACTGGGGCAGGTTCATGCCGTGGAACGCCGATTCTGGGCCCGGGAAACAAGCACAGACTGGTGGGATTGCAGCGTGCTGCAGGTATGGGACGATTCCCAGTGGCTGTGAAACTTTCGCATGCGTAAGGGCACTTTCATGGAACTTTGTGACTTGCTTTCCCCTGCCCTGAAACGCCAGGATACCAAGATGAGAGCAGCCCTCACAGTTGAGAAGCGAGTGGCGATAGCCCTGTGGAAGATTGCAACGCCAGACAGCTACCGGTCAGTCGGAAATCAATTTGGAGTGGGCAAATCTATGGTGGGGGCTGCTGTGATCCAATTTGCCAGGGCAATGAAAGACCTGGTGATAGCAAGGGTAGTGACTCTGGGCAACGTGCAGTCAATAGTGGATGGTTTTGCTGAAATGGGATTCCCAAACTGTGGCGGGGCCATAGACGGAACCCATATCCCTATCTTGTCACCGGAGCACCAAGCCACCGACTACGTAAACCGCAAGGGGTACTTTTCAATGCTGCTGCAAGCCCTGGTGGATCACAAGGGACATTTCACCAACATCAACGTGGGATGGCCGGGAAAGGTACATGATGCTCGCGTCTTCAGGAACTCTGCTCTGTTTCGAAAGCTGGAGGAAGGGACTTTCTTCCCGGACCAGAAAGTGACCGTTGGGGATGTTGAAATGCCTATCGTGATCCTTGGGGACCCAGCCTACCCCTTAATGCCATGGCTCATGAAGCCGTACACAGGCAGCCTGGACAGGAGTCAGGACCTGTTCAACTACAGGCTGAGCAAGTGCCGAATGGTGGTGGAATGTGCATTTGGACGTTTAAAAGCGCGCTGGCGCAGCTTACTGACTCGCTCAGACCTCAGCGAAAAGAATATCCCCATTGTTATTGCTGCTTGCTGTGCGCTCCACAATATCTGTGAGAATAAGGGGGAGACCTTTATGGCGGGGTGGGAGGTTGAGGCAACTCGCCTGGCCGCTGATTACGCGCAGCCAGACACCAGGGAGGTTAGAGGAGCAGAGCAGGGCACGGTGCGCATCAGAGAAGCTTTGAAAACGAGTTTTGTGACTGGCCAGGCTACTGTGTGAAACTTCTGTTTGTTTCTCCTTGATGAACCCTCCAACACCCCCCCCTGCAACCCGGTTCACTCTACTGCCCTGTAAACCAACCACCCTACCCCACCCTCCCCTCCCCAATTCGAGCACTGCTTGCAGAGGCAATAAAGTCATTGTTTTTTCACATTCATGCATTCTTTATTAGTTCCTCACAGAAGTAGGGGGATAATTGCCAAGGTAGCCCGGGATGGGTGGGGGAGGAGGGATGGAAAAGGACACACTGCATTTTAAAACTTTAACTCTTATTGAAGGCCAGCCTTCTGATGCTTGGGCGATCATCTGGGGTGGAGTGACTGGATGGACGGAGGCTCCCCCACCGTGTTCTTGGGCGTCTTGGTGAGGAGGCTATGGAACTTGGGGAGGAGGGCTGTTGGTTACATAGAGGCTGTAGCGGCGGTCTCTGCTCCTGCTGCCTTTCCTGCAGCTCAACCATACGCTCGAGCATATCAGTTTGATGCTCCAGCAGACGGAGCATTGACTCTTGCCGTCTGTCTGCAAGCTGACACCACCTATCGTCTTCAGCCCGCCACTTGCTCTGTTCATCCCGCAATTCAGCCTGCCACCTCTCCTCTCGTTCATATTGGGCTTTTCTCATCTCCGACATTGACTGCCTCCACGCATTCTGCTGTGCTCTATCAGCGTGGGAGGACATCTGCAGCTCCGTGAACATATCGTCCCTCATCCTACGTTTTCTCTTTCTAATGTTCACGAGCCTCTGCGAAGGAGAAACATTTGCAGCTGGTGGAGGAGAAGGGAGAGGTGGTTAAAAAAGACACATTTTAGAGAACAATGGGTACACTCTTTCATTACAAGGTCGCATATTTCGGCTTGCAGGCAGCCATGGTAGGCCACAGTGTTTTGGCTTTTTTAACCTTCTTAACATGTGGGAAAGGTTGCAAACAGCAGCGCATTTCCCATATCAAGGATGAATTGGGTTGTCCATTTAAAATGGGTTTTCAATGTAAAAGGAGGGGCTGCGGTTTCCCGGTTAACATGCGGCACAAACACAAGTAAACCACCCCCCCACACACACACACGATTCTCTGGGATGATCACTTCACCCCTCCCTCCACCGCGTGGTTAATAGCGGGGAACATTTCTGTTCAGAAGAGCAGGAACGGGCGCCTCTGAATGTCCCCTTAATAAAATCACCCCATTTCAACCAGGAGAGCTTTCTGGAGTCGTCCCTGGAGGATTTCCGCTCCATCCCCATACATGTTAACAGACTTTTCCAGTAGATGTACTGGCCGCGATTGCCAGGGCAAATTAATCATTAAACACGCTTGCTTTTTTTTTTGTAATGTTTACAAATATTTACAAAGTTACACTCACCAGAGGTCTCCTGTGTGCCCTGAGGGTCTTGGGTGAGTTTGGGGGTTACTGGTTCCAGGTCCAGGGTCACAAACATATCCTGGCTGTTGGGGAAACTGGTTTCTCCGCTTCCTTGCTGCTGTGAGCTACCTACAGTACCTCCATCATCATCTTCCTCGTTCCCCGAACCGTCTTCCCTGTGTGTTTCTCCAGTGAGAGAGTCATAGCACACGGTTGGGGTAGTGGTGGCTGCACCCCCTAGGATCGCATGCAGCTCCGCGTAGTAGCGGCAAGTTTGCGGCTCTGCCCCGGACCTTCCGTTTGCTTCTCTGGCTTTGTGGTAAGCTTGCCGTAGCTCCTTAATTTTCACGCGGCACTGCTGTGTGTCCCTGTTATGGCCTCGGTCCTTCATGGCCTTGGAGATCTTTTCTAAAACTTTTCCATTTCTTTTACTGCTATAGAGTTCAGCTATCACTGCTTCATCTCCCCATATGGCGAGCAGATCTCGTACCTCCCGTTCGGTCCATGCTGGAGCTCTTTTGCGATCCTGGGACTCCATCACGGTTACCTGTGCTGATGAGCTCTGCGTGGTCACCTGTGCTCTCCACGCTGAGCAAACAGGAAATGAAATTCAAACATTCGCGGGTCTTTTTCTGTCTACCTGGTCAGTGCATCTGAGTTGAGAGTGCTGTCCAGAGCGGTCACAATGAAGCACTGTGGGATAGCTCCCGGAGGCCAATAACGTCGAATTCTGCCCACACTACCCCAATACCGACCCGCAAAGGCCGGTTTTATCGCTAATCCCCTCGTCGGAGGTGGTGTAAAGAAACCGGTTTAAAGGACCCTTTAAGTCGAAAGAAAGGGCTTCGTTGTGTGGACGTGTCCAGGCTTAATTCAGTTTAACGCTGCTAAAGTCGACCTAAATCCGTAGTGTAGACCAGGCAGTGTCCAATTCCTGCTTTAGCCCCAGACCTCAGGCAAGTCACTTAGGTCTGGGTTGTTAAAGATATTTAGGCACCTAGTGGGATTTTTTTAAAGCAGGTAGGCACCTACCCCCCTTTTAAATCAATGCATTTTAGGTGACTTGGTGAAAACCCCATTAGGCACCTAAATCCCTTAAGTCTAGCATAAGTGCCTTTGATAGCCTGACACTACAGAGACGCAAGAGTGGCTACTATCCCATTTTGACAATGGAGAAGTGAGACAGAGTGAGAAAGCTGGAACTTTGAAAGGATTCGGGCACCCATCACACCCTGAATTTCAGTGACATGTGGGGTACAAACCAGCTCGCCTGAGAGACATGCTAGATTCTTAACCACAACCATAGAATCATAGGTCTAGATGACCTTTCTGGTCCCTGCTAGTCCAGCCCCCTGCCAAGATGCAGGACTTGTTGGGTCTAACCCATCCCAGACAGATAGCTCCAGCCTCCTTTGGAAAACCTCCAGTGAAGGAGCTTCAGCAACTTCCGGAGGCGTCTGTTCCATTGTCCTGCTGTTCTGACAGTGAGAAAGATTTTCCTGAGATTTCATCTAAATCTGTGATGTTGTAGTTTGATCCCACTGCCACTCTGCTCCACTCGCCTCCCTGCCGGCCGCTTCCCACTCCGCTCCGCTCCACTCGCCTCCCTGCCGGCCGCTTCCCACTCCGCTCTGCTCCACCGGCCGCCCTGCCGGCCACTTGCCACTCCAGTCCACTAGCCGCCCATTCATCACTATTCTCTGCACTCTCTTGGATCTCTTGAGGGCCCCCCTTAACACAGCTCTCCGTGATTTCAGCTCTTAGTGGGGGAGCCCTAATGCCTAGGCCTGGCTATCAGTGATTTCAGCTCGATTGGTGTGCAGTAAGACTCTCCATTGAGTCTTTACCAGGTCTGCAATTACACAGTGGGGAGAGGAAGGGTCAAATGGTGTCTAGGATCCCTATGCTGGGCCCACACCCCCAGGTACACATACCTACATCCAGCCTCTCTCAACTCACTGGGCTTTGGCACCCATGTCCCCTGCCTTGGGAGTGCCGTTTCTCTGAGGGTGAGTCCCTCACTCAAGGGACACCAAGCACCGTTCTGCTGCCCTTGATTCACACAACAAGGATAATTTCCCTGATTACTCCTGCTCCCCATGAGAAAGCGACTTGTGATCCAACACCAGCCAAATATGGTCATTTGGGCAAAGCAGCCCCTCATGCTCAGTGAGCACCTACGCAGGGTGGGTTTGTCCATGCGAACAAGGTCAGCTCCTGAAGTCCTCTTCCCCAGCTCATCACTAGGGCAGAGCTCATTCAGAGCCCACTTACGTGTGAATAAGAACATCCTTACTTTGTTTCTCCACTGGGGATTCTCACACAGAGGGGAATGATTTAAAGTGAGTAACGGTAGGATAAATAAGCACAGGACTGAAGCACAGAAACTTGACACTTCCTGGGGATGTAATATCCAAGTCACCACAAAGCACCAATAACCAACGGATCAGTTGGCCGTGGAATAGAGTTGAAGGTGACCCAAAAGAATGAAGCTCATTCAGAACAGAACCCTTATTATTCTGTCACACTGTATCATACAATGTCATTTATGTCCAGGAAAAATAACAGGAGTAATCCAGTGTCTGACCCCAACTATGAAGCTGTCTCAGAATAACTTGTGATTGAGTTTCATGTTGGAAATTTTCAGTTCTTGGTCCTGTTTTCCGTCACTTCCATTGGGGAAATTTTCTGAACAGGTACATGGGCAATTCCCAAAGGAATGAAGGTCAGTTATGAATCTTGATGACATTGAAAGTGAATTTGAACTAGACACCTAGAGTGAAATCCTGACCTTACTGGAGTCACTGGAGAAACTCCCACAGTTTTTCATACACTACTGTTATTTATATTGTGGCCATGCCTAGAAATGCGGTTTCTCAATGAGTGATTAAGGGACAGGATTACAATCCCAAAACTCATCCGTTTGAGTCTCCCTCCCTCTCATAGGGAAAAGCCAGGCCCAGCTGCAAAATGTGTACCTGATCCATTGGATTAGGGCAGCCAATGATGGTTGGACGTGATGCTGGTCACATCACTTTCTTGTGTGCCTTTGGCTATGAATCTGCCTTGGGGGAAAACTCTGATGTTGACAAGCCTAGAAACACCTGTCACAGACCAGCATCCCATTGTGCTAAGTACTGTACAAAGCCAAGCCCCTGCCCAGAAGAGGTTACAAAATATAAGACAAGAATCGGCCGGGAAATCTATGAGATAGCATCGGTCAGCATGATGCACGGTGGACTCAGCAAAACAGCTGTCAAGTGTGTGTGGAAGGAATCACAACCGAGGAGAGTTTGAAGGTCAGTGATGTAGCTTTGCAGATGTTTACTGGGTGCTCTTCCTAATCATGCGGGGCAGCATGGAGAAAAGCATGAAGCTGCTTCTTTGAGAATGTAAAGGGGGTAAAACATCTGGCATCAATGGCCAATTGCAGGAAAGAGTTAATGTCTTACTAGTGTCTGAGAGACGATTGGTAGGGTTTGGCTAGGACCTGGTGGGTCTATCAAATGAAGACAGATTGTTTATATTTGATGAAGAGTCCAGAGCGGACCCAGCGGAGGAACACAAAGCAGTGGTGAGATTTCCAAAACAACGAGGTAGGAAAATTAAAGACACGTGTTGGGTGAAGCTGTATCTTTTTACTAGACCGGCTTCTTTGGTCCAATACAATGTATCACCTCCCCCACCTTGTGTCTCTAATATCCTGGGACCGACACAGCGACAACAACACTGCAGACAAGCTAGGAAAATGGCTTTGAAGAAAGACCGATTCCAATGGAGCCAGGATTTCCCCCTGATCTCTACTTGTGCCTTTGAAAAAATGCCCTTACAATGTCTAAGGGGAAACCAAACATTTTCCTTACTATACATCACTGTTCATTAGATTATAAGCTCTAGAAGGATGTGGGTCTCTTATTTTTGTCTATTTAATGCCCAGTGGAAAGGGGTGCTGATCTCTGTTCAAATATCTCAGAATTTACAAGAAAACAGCACTACTAACAACACTGCATAAAGACAAAGCATAACAGGGAAATGGTACAAACAACCCGAGCAAGGCAGGGTACAAGATATGAAGTAATTAATACAATAAAATGTGCACAGATCTCAGCAACTAAGGAGCCATTTTAGGCTCTTTAAAGAGCCATTCATCCCGCCTGTTGATTGAATATCTAAAAGTGTTTCTTGTATCCATTTTCCATAGGAAGTTCCCCTAGCACAGAAAGGTAGAACAAGAACCATTGACTGAGTAAAACATTGTTAAAACCACACAAGTTGGAATTACAAACAGAGTGGGGAGAAATTTTTCAGATGAATAATTTCTTCTGTACAAAATAGAAGTTTCAGGTCAACTAAAAGTATTTGGAAATTCAGAACGATTCTCTGAATTCACACTGGACACAAAAAATATTGAAAAAATAATTTTAAAAAATTCAAAACCTTTCAGTTTAACATCTTTGAAATTAAAAGTTCTCTCCTTTTTTCTTTTCAAATAATATTTTGTCCAAAAATGTAGCTACATGTGAAAGTAAAGGTGTTTAGTTCAACGTAAACTGAATTTTGTTCGGTATTTCATTTCAGCAAGAAAAACTTAATAATTTCCATTTTTGGAACAAACTACAAAGAAAGATTCTCCATCTCTTAAAGTCTTCAGATCAAGACTGGATGCAATTCAAGAAGAGATGCTTTCATCAGGCAGAAATTACTAGACTGAATGCAAAGCTAACTAGGTGGAATTCTCATGTCTGTTTTATGCAGAAGGTCAGACGAGATGACGTAATCACCCCTTCAGGCTCTATGATCTATTAATCTAGATATGGAGAAACAAATTCACCCTGTGTACTGCTGAGGACCCACCAACCCCATTGTGAAGCCTGGCAAGAAGTAAATGACCATCCATGCTCTCTTCACTCCTGCATCTTTGTGGTTTTGGATTTTCATGAGAGCCTCACACATTTAGAAAATGCTCTGCCACAGACGCCCTTCAGAGCTTGTTTGACTTGTTCGTTGCGGAGAGCGTAGATGTAGGGGTTAAAGAGTTGAGCCACCACAGAGTACAGAAAGGACACAACTTTGTCAAAGTCCCTCGCTCCCCGCTGACCTGGTCGGATGTACCTGAAGATGGAGCTACTGTATAATATCACAACCACCAGCAGGTGAGCGGAGCAGGTGGAAAAGGCTTTTTTCCTTCCTGTGGTGGATGGGATTCGCATAATAGTGGAGATGATACAGCCATAGGAAATGATAGTGACTGTTAAAGTACCAAGTAAGATGACTGTTGCTGAAAACAAGAGCATTACCTCAATGTGTCCCGTGTCCCTGCAGGAGAGTTGGAGCAATGCGGCTGTATCGCAGTAGAAGTGGTTTATGACATTGGGGCCACAGAACGGTAACAGCACAACCATAAATGTTGGGGGAAAGATTAAGAGAAAACTCATCACCCAGCAGCCCAGCACTAACTGGAAGCAGACCCTGCCATTCATGATGGTGCCATAATGCAAGGGATGGCAAATAGCCATGTAGCGGTCAAAGGACATCATAGCCACATGGAAAAATATACAGGTGCCCAGGAGGAAGAACAACAACAACTGAAGAAAACAACCAGGGAGGGAAATAGATTTTCTCTCTGTCAGGAGGCTGTAGAGGAACCTGGGCATGATGACGGAGGTGAAGCAGATTTCCAAAAAAGAGAAGTTCCTGAGGAAGAAATACATGGGCAATTGGAGGCGATGGTCCACCAGGGAGAGGCTGACAACAATGATGTTACCCGTTATGGTAAACAGGAAGATAACTAATAGAACCACAAACAGGACAGTGTTTAAACGACGGCTGTTGGACAGGCCCAAGATGATGAATTCCACCACAGTGGTCTGGTTCTTCATTCTCAGATCATTCTTAAAAGAAAAAAATGAAGAAGCATGTCAAAAACAGAGTGAATGGAATGTTTGCAGGAAAAATTCTGTAAGTCAATAGAATACACATCATCAATGGGAGTTGGGTACCCAATAGACTTGGACTCTATGAGAAAAGCCTGACTGGAAAACCAGAACCAAAGACAGGATCTTAGAGGAGAATATTTGATACTTTAAGGGGGCGGGGTAGGGGGGAGAGAGAGAGAGATAACTGGAAGGGATGAAAGAATGAACATAATTTTTAAATAAGAAAATGTTTACCCCAATTTTTCATGTATTTCTAGATTATAAGGCCCAAAGGTACCACTGTGATCATCTAATCTGACCTCCTGCATAGACCAAGAATTTCCCTCAGTTAACTCCTGTAAGAACTAGAGCATAGTCTTGAGAGGGACAGCCAATCTTGGTGTAAAAAATTTCCAAGGGTGAAGAATCCAACACACAATTCTTAGTAAGTTGTTCCAATGATTACATACCATCACTGCTCATCTTCTGTGTTTGTTTTGCTTTTCTTCCAGGTCATTGATAAATATTTTAAAAAAGCACCGGGCCAAGAACTGATCCCTGTGGGACTCCACTAGAGATACACCTGCTCAATGATGCACCGTATGCAATTCCTGAAGGAGATCTGTCAGTTACCCACTTTGTAATTCATTTAAAGGGTCTCACCTCAAGTGTGTATCATTCTCGTTTCTTAGTCAAACTGTCAAAGACTAAATGAAAAATAGTACCTATCTTTAAAAAAAACAACAGAAATGAAGAGGACTGAGGAATTATAGACCAGTCCACCTAACTTCAAGACCTGGAAAGACACTGGGACAAATTATTAAGCCACAAGTTGTAAGCACCTAGAGGATAATAGGGTTTTAAGTAAAAACCAACATGGTTTATCAAGAATAAATCATGCCAAATCAAAGTAATTTCTTTCCTTGACAGCATTACCGGTCTGGCGGATCGATCGAAAGCCATAGATATGATGTATCGTGATTTTTAGTAGGGGTTTGACACAGTCCCACATCACATTCTCGTAAGCAAACTGGAGAATGATGGTGAAGATTAAATTACTATGAGGAGGGTGCACAACTAGGTGAAAGACTTTACTCACAGAGAGCTATCAGCGGCTCACTGTCAAAGTGTGGGCATTTATCTAGTGCAGTCCTGCAGGGATCTGTCCTGCATCCAGTACAATTCAATATTTTCACTAATGATGTGGATAATGGAGGGCAGATTATGCTTATAAAATGATCAGATGACACCACATAAGAACAGCCACAGTGGGTCAGACCAATGGTCCATCTAGCCCAGTGTCCTGTCTTCCAACAGTGGACAATGTCAGGTGCCCCAGAGGGAATGAACAGAACAGGGATTAATCAAGTGATCCATCCCCTGTCGCCCATTCCCAGCTTCTGACAACCAGAGGCAGGGATACTTCAGAGCATGGTTTTGCAGGCTGGGAGAGTTTGCTAGCACTATGGAGGACAGGATTAGAAATCAAAATTACATTGACAAATTGGAGAATTAGTCTGAATTCAGCAAGATCAAACTCCGTAAAGACAACTGCAAAGTACTACACTTAGAAAGAAAGAAATTAAATGCACACATGCAAAATGAGGACTAACTAACTAGGAGGCCATACGGCTGTATAGGCTCTGAGAGTCAGAGTTGATCACAAATTGAACATTAATCCAATGAGATGCAGTTACCAAACAAAGGCTAATATCATTCTGGGGTGCATTACCAGAGAGGCAGTTGTCCCTGGTAAGGCGTTGGCTAGGGTGCTGTGGCTAGTTCTTGTTTTCACACCTTAGGAAAGACACAGACTAGTTGGAAAGGGTCTAGAAGGGTGCAACAAAAATGATAAAAGGGTTAGAAAACTTGACCTTGAGGGAAGGTTTCAAAAACTAGGCCTGTTTAATCTCTGAATGCGTGAAGGGCTGTATAAAGAGGACAGTGATCAGTCGGTCTCCACGCCCACTGAATGTGGGGCAAGTAATGCAGTTAATCTGCAGCAAGGGAGATTTGCCTTAGGCATTAAGTAAAAATGTCTAACTGTAAGGATAGTTCAGTGCTGGAACACTTGACCATGGGAGGATGGGGAATCCCAGTAATTGGAGATAGCAGCATTCTGTATCCTACGGGGAAAGGAAACCTCAACATTGCAAATCTGCAAAACCTCCACAATGCGCACCTTGGAATTCATTCTCAAATGGGGGGAGGGATAGCTCAGTGGTTTGAGCATTGGCCTGCTAAACCCAGGGTTGAGAGTTCAATCCTTGAGGGGGCCATTTAGGGAACTGGGGTAAAAATCTGTCTGGGGATTGGTCCTGCTTTGAGCAGGGGGTTGGACTAGATGACCTCCTGAGGTCCCTTCCAACCCTGACATTCTATGATTCTATGATTCTATCTCACCAGTGCCTCGATCGCTATGAGACATTAAAAACTGGCAGCTGGTACCTCTGTTACTATAAGTGTTACCTCTGCTTATAGAATCACAGAACCATAGCGTTAGACGGGACCACAAGGGTCATCTAGCCAATTTCTCATAATAGTCTCACTTCTATTTTCGACTTCCCTGGCCCCGGAGTAGTCTTTTTATCATAGCCAGACATTTGTGTCTCGTTTCACCATAAGACTGAATAATTTTAGGAGTGTGACCCTATTTGCCTAACACAGTGGAACTGGGATCCCAGGCAGGTGGTCTTGATTTTGTACCCAAAACAAAGCAAAAGAAAAAAAAAAAAAGATTACCCACAAAGTTGTTCATACCACGATTTCTTTCACCTCCCAATCTGCAATCACACCTTGTGCATTCTCACTCAGACCATGCAATGATGGAGTACATGGAACACGAACCAAAATTATCACACAAAGCCGGCAGGTGCTGAATTGAGATGCTCCAAAATAGGTCTGCCGATTTATGCTTCTCTATGTAACAGAACATTGGGATAAACTTGGGTGATCACTGCCTCTGCCAAATAATCCCTCATTTATAACAGTTGTAGACTCTGGTTTTCTCGTCCCTCATTGCTGGCTGGGACCTCTGAGACCAATTAGCTGATGAGTTTGCTGACAACACTCAGAGAACTCAAGTCTGATCCATTCTACTGAATGTTTTAGGAAAGAGTATTACAATGTTATGTCTCTCTCTTCTACATGGAGAAGAAAATGAGTTCTATCACCATCTTCCACCTCACTTGTTTTCATGGCAAGACAGGGAAAAGATTCAGCAAAGTTGGACAGACTCAGATGCCCTTATAATTGATGTTCTTATGCTTAACATATTAGAACAGGACTCAGGAAAGCAGTGTCCAATTCCTGCTTTTGCCACCCACCCCTCCAGAACCTCAGGCAAGTCACTTAGGGCTGGTTAAAGATATTTAGGCACCTAATGGGATTTTTAAAAGCCTCTAGGCACCACAGAGCCTAAATAACCAGAGGACCAGTTGGCCAGGGAATGGAGTTGAAGGTGACCCAAAAGAATGAAGCATATTGAGAACAGAAGCGTTATTGCTCTGTCCCATCACGTTATGCAATGTCATTTGTGTCCAGAAAAAATACCAGGCGTAACCAGGTGTCTGACCCCCATTATGAAGCTGTCTCAGAATAACTTGTGATTGAGTTTCGTGTGGGAGATTTTCAGTTCTTGGTCCTCGTTTCAGTCACTTCCATTGGGGACATTTTCTGAAAGGATACATGGGTAATTCGCAAAGGCACGAAGGGCAATTATGAAGCTTGATGATATTGAAAGTGAATTTGAACTAGACACCTAGAGTGAAATCCTGACCTTATCGAAGTCCCTGGAGAAACTCCCACGGGGTTTTATACACTACTATTATTATTATCTATCATTTATCTTGTGGCCATGCCTAGGAATGCGGTTTCTCACTGAGTGATTAAGGGGCAGGATTTCCCAAAACTCATCTGTTTTAATCTCCCTCACTCTCACAGGGAAAAGCCAGGCCCCGCTGCAAAATGTGTACCTGATCCATCGGATTAGAGCAGCCAATGGTGGTTGGACGTGATGCTGGTCACATCACTTTCTTGTGTGCCTTTGGCTGCGAAAGTGCCTTGCCTTTGCAAAGGGTGAGCCATTTGCTTGGGGGAGACAACTGATGTTAATAAGCCTAGAAACGCCTGTCTGTACCCTGATTTAGGGTGTGTTAATAATATTAATTTAATGTATCAATCTAATATTTCATTAATTTTAATTAATTAATTAATACTATTATTAATTAATCATTACGATTAATTAGTATGGGTTTAGGCTCACCAATCTGTTTGATCAGAAGATAAAAGTTCTTGTCCCGAATCAGGCTCCACAGAATTTATAAAGGCCCCTCGGGGTGTGACAGGAAGCTCACACTGTGACAGATATAGTCGTAAAGACTGTTTATTAAAATCAATAACAGTAAGTAAATGGTAAATACCAAGAGTTACAAAGTGACAATTGCATTACTGCTATTCAAAAGATACATATGATAACATAGTATTACATGCAACAAAGCTTTGGTTAACATCCTCACGCCCTTCCTTGATAACCTGGGGGTAAGAGACACAGGACCAGCCTTGTGGTTCAGGTTTCTCAATTCTTGAGTGAGGGATGCAGTGCTTAGAAAAAGCTAATGCTAGGAGCTATCAAAACTTAATTAGGGTTTACTCGACTAACTTAAAATCAAAACCTAATAAACAAACTAAGAATTAAACTTAGGGAAACCCAGCTTAGCCTAGTTCCCTTGAAACTTAAAGTTTAAGAAGAACAAGTACAGCCTACGAATAGTAGAGTCATCACAGACAGATAGAATAGAGAGCGAGAGAGTGGAGGAAGTAAGTGAGAATGATAGAGCGGAATGCTCTAGCGAGGTGGGTCAGCTCATTTATCGGGCACAAGTGCCGGAAATCCTTCCTCCTATGCCCAAATTTCATTCCTCACCCACAAAATGTTAGGGTACACTTACCCCATAGGCTAGTATGTTTGTGCGGATTGATGACATGTTCCCTTGTGGTATATCTGTTAAGCCTGTGGGTACAACATTGAACCCCCCCCCCCATGCCATTTTCCATTGTCTATTGGTCTAGATAAAAGGTCATGGACATAGGCGTGGGCACTCAGCTATTTAGATCACAAGCTCTAGGTCAACTTTGCTTTCTGAGTAAAAGGTCTTAATATAGACATGCTAACTTTGCCTTAGCTTAACATACAGGATATGGCCTGTAGGTCTCTTGCATTACAGCCAAACTGACTTTAATATAAATCTATAAACCTATTACAATAAACCACATACTTAAACTATACGAAAAGATAGATAGATATATGTAAGCAAGCAGGTTAGTCCTATAGGCTCCATGTCTCAGACCAGCATCCCATTGTGCTAAGTACTGTACAAAGCCAAGCCCCTGCCCAGAAGAGGTCACAAAATATAAATCAAGAATCGGCCGGGAAATCTATGAGATAGCGTCGGTCAGGATGATGCTCATCAAAACAGCTGTCAAGTTTGTGTGGAAGGAATCACAACAGAGGAGAGTTTGAAGGAGGTCAGTAGCTTTTGCAGATGTTTACTGGGTGCTCTTCCTTAGCATGAGTAAGGCTACAATTTTTTCACAGAGATCACGGAATCTGTGACTTCCAAAGACCTCCATGACTTCAGCCTGTGGTTGTTCTCTCTTATAGGTGTCGGTATAATGCCCAGTGCAAAGGGGTGCTGATCTCAGTTCAAATATCTCAGAGTTAACAAGAAAAACAGTATTACTAACAATATAGCATATTAGGTGAATGGTACAAACAAGCAGACCAAGGCAGGGTACGAGAGATGAGGCAACTAGAACAGTAAGATGTGCACATATCTTAGCAACTAAGCAGCCATTTTAGCCTCTGTGAGGAGCCATTTATCCCTCCTGTGGGTTGAATATCTAAAGTGCAGTGTTTCTTGTACCCCTTTTCCAGGGGCAGTGCCCCTCACAGAGAAAGGTAGAACAAGAACTATTGACTGGATGCTAAAACCACACACGTAGAAATGACACAGCCGGGAAAATTTTTTCAGATGAATAATTTCTTCTGTAAAAAATACAGTTTCAGGTCAGCTAAAATATTTGTGAATTCAGTTGTGAATTCAAAGAATAGACCTGACCACAAAAAAATGGAAAATAATAATTGAAAACATTTATTTCAACATCTTCAAAAATCAAAATTTTTCACTTTTCAACAATTTAGCAAGATGTTAAAGAAACGTTCTTCCCAAACTGAATTTTGTTTAGTGTTTCATTTCACCAAGAATAACCTAATAATTTCTATATTGGGAACAAAGTAGCAAGAAAGAACCTCCATCTCTTGAAGTCTTCCAGTCAAGACTGGATGCCATTCAGGAAGACACGCTTTCATTAGACATGAGTTACTAGTCTCAGTAAATAAATAACTGGTGGAATTCTGCGGCATGTCTTATCAGGAGCTCACATGATGATCTGAGGATCCCTTTTGGGCATACAATTTATCAACCTAGACATGAGGAGATAAATTCACCCCTGTTAAAAGCTCAGGACCCACCAAACCCATTGTGAAGCCGAGCACGAAGTCAAGGACCATCCATGTTCTCTTCACTCCTGTATCTTTGGGGTTCCAGATTTTCATGCTATCCTCCGGCACTTAGAAATTGTTCGGCCAAATATGTCCTTCAGAGCCTGTTTGACTTGTTCATTGCGGAGAGCATAGATGTAGGGGTTAAAGAGTTGAGTCACCACACAGTACACAAAGGACACAACTTTGTCAAAGTCGTGAGTGCCCCGCTGACCTGGTCGGATGTACCTGAAGATGGCACTACTGTACAATATCACAACAACCGTGAGGTGAGCAGAGCAGGTGGAAAAGGCCTTTTTCCTTCCTGTGGTGGACGGGATGCGCATGATAGTACAGATGATACAGCCATAGGAAATTATGGTGACTGTTAAAGTGCCAGGTAAGACCACTACAGCTGCAACCAAGAGCATTACCTCAATGTGTCCTGTGTCTATGCAGGAGAGTTGGAGCAATGCGGCTGTATCGCAGTAGAAGTGGTTTATGACATTGGGGCCACAGAACGGTAAGAGAACAACCATAAATGTTGGGGGAAAGATTAAGAGAAAACTCATCACCCAGCAGCCCAGCACTAAGTGGAAACAGACCCTACCATTCATGATGGTGCCATAATGCAAGGGATGGCATATAGCCATGTAGCGGTCAAAGGACATCATAGCCATCTGGAAAAATACACAGGTGCCCAGGAGGAAGAACAACAACAACTGAAGGAAACAGCCAGGGAGGGGAATAGATTTTCTCTCTGTCAGGAGGCTGTAGAGGAACCTGGGCATGACGACAGAGGTGAAGCAGATTTCCAAGAGGGAGAAGTTCCTGAGGAAGAAATACATGGGGGACTGGAGGCGATGGTCCACCAAGGAGAGGGTGACAACAGTGATGTTTCCTATCACAGTCAATAAGAAAACAACTAATAGAACCACAAACAAGATGGTGTTGACATGGTGGTAGTTGGACAGTCCTACGATGATGAATTCCACCACCATGGTCTGGTTCTTCATTCTTCACTCATCTTTAAAGAAAAAATATTAAAAACATGTCAAAACCAGAGCCTGTTGGACAATAGGGACAGAACGCTTAGAGGAAAAATCTGTAAATAAATAGAACTAATCTCTTCAATGGGAATTGGGTGTCTAACAGACATGGGCTCAATGAAACAATCCTGATAGAGCAACTAAAAACAATAACTGATAGTTGGGAGAGAGAGAGAGTACTGGAGGGGAAGGGAGAATGAAAATAATTTTATTTTAAACTTTCATAAGTTTTGCCACAATTTTGCATTGATTATAAGGCCAGAATGCAACAGTATGATCATCTATCCTGATCGCCTCTATAGAACAGACCAAGGAATGTCCCTGAATTAGCTACTGTTAGAACTAGAGCGTACCTTTTAAAGAAAATCCAAGCTTGATTTTAAAATTTCCAGTGATGCAAAATCCACCACAAACCTTGGAAAGTGGTTTCAATGATTAAATACCCTCATGTGAAAGTTTTGTTTTTTTGTTTTGTTTTTGTCTTGGTCATTGATAAAAATATTAAAATGTACAGGGCCAAGAACCAAACCCTGTGAGACGCCACTAAAACCACGCACGCTTAATGATGATTGCCCATATATAATTCCAGTTTGAAACCGTTCAGTACCCACCTTTTAGTCCATTTTGTGCCATGTTAATTGGGTATCCTTCTGGTTTCTTAATCACAAAGGCAAAAGTCAAATGAAAAATAGTCCCTGTCTTTAAAAAAGAGGATAAAGAGGACCTGGGAATTATAGACTATATATCCTAACTTTATACCTGGAAAGATACTGGAACAAATTATTAAACTGGTTGAAAGACTGAACTCAAAGATTAGCTCTCAGTGAGTCACGTTCAAAGTGAGGGAAAGTGTCTAGTGGACTCCTGCAAGGGTCTGTGCTGAGTGCAGTACAACTCAATCTTTTCATTAATGACATGTATACTGGATTGGCGATTACACTTACAACATTTGCAGATGACACCAAGGTGGAAGATGTTCCTAGCACCTGGGAGGACAGGATTAAAAATCAAACCAACCTTGACAAATTGACGAATTGATCTGAAATCAACATAATGGAATTCTATAAAGACAAGTGCAAAGTACTACACGGAGGAAGAAAAATACCAGATGCACAGCTACAAAATGGGGAATAACCGGTTAAGCGTTAGTACTGCTGAAAGGATCTGAGTGTTATCGTAGAGCATAAATTGAATATGAGTCAGCGAAGTAGTTGCAAAAAAGGCTAATATCATACCGAGGTTATTCACAGGAGCGTTGTATTTATAATGCGGGAGGAAATTGTCCAGCTTTGCTGGGCACTGGTGACGTTGCAGCAGCAGTACTCTGTCCTCTTCCGGATTCCACACTTTTAAAACAGTCAAGTAATTGGAGATGATCCAGAGCGAAGCAAGAAAAATGATAGAAGGGCTAGAAAACCTTACCATGATCAACGGTTTCAACAATAGGCACGTTTAGTCTTGAGAAAAGAAGACTGAGGAGAGAGCCCATAACAGTTTTCCAATATGTTAAGGGCTGTTCTATAGAGGATGGGGATTAATTGTTCTCCATGTCCACTGAATGTAGGACAAGGAGAAATGCACTTAATCAGCAAGAAGGGAAATTTAGGTTCAATGTTAGGGAAAACTTTCTAACTATAAGAATAGTTAAGTACTGGAATACATTACCATGGGAGGTTGTTGAATCCCTGTCAGTAGAGGTTTCTAATAACAGGTTAGACAAATACCTGTCAGGGATGGTGTAGATTTACGTGGTACTGCTTCAGCGCAGGGGGGGTGGACTAGATGACCGCTCAAGGTTCCTTCCAGTCACATAGCTCACCGGTTACAAATTAGGAAATGTATTCCTTAGAAGCTCCTGGCTTCATTCCCTTCCATCACAGACACCCAACGCCTCCCCTTCTATTGAATAGAAGAATAGTTTGAATGGCTAAGTTTTATATCAGTTGGATCAATCAGTTTAGACCTTCAGGGTCTGGTCCAAACTTCTCCAGAGTCAATAGAGAGCTTCCCGTAGGCTCCAGTGTGGTTTGGATTCACGCTGCGAAGCTGCCCATGCAGAGGTACTTACAGAGTTGGAGACATGGAGAGTGAGGACACAAATATTCCTCAGTGGGGAGGGCTTCTGTGCGCATCATACACAACCTGCAGAAGCTCCCTGGCTTTTCTCAAACAGGGTCCCAGGTACATCTCCCCAAATCTTCCCTCTTTCAATAGCTCTGCTTTTTCAACAGTATTTCTCTAGGAGTTTGAGGGAACTTATTCCTCCGAGGTGCCCATTTTGCAATAAGCCATACCAGCAATTAGCTTGGGTTTGTGGATTTTATTACAATGGGTTTTGGGCTCCCAGATACCACTTGACCAAGACAATGAAAGAAATCTAGCATTTCCCTAATTAAATATATTCTTTAATGGGGATTCCTAGGATAATGGCAGTGGCATTGTGTCTGCTAAGGTGAAAGCAAACCTCACAAACTCGTATCCTGTAAAAATCTCTTAACCCATTGTCCACCTTCGAATCCAGCTTCCGACCTGACCTGTGTCATGCTATCAGTGAGACACTCAAGAACGGCAGCCGTTGTGCGTTACCTCACCGTGTCACATTTATCATACGCTTCTCAGTCTTAAATTGCACTCGCTGGCCACAAACTGTTCTTTTTATCATAGCCATATATCTGAATCTCATTTTACATCAAGACTGGAAAATGTTGGGTCAGTGACCCGCTTTGCCTAGCACAATGGAACTGGGATTTCGATCTCATGCCACAAAACAAAACACTAAGATTACCCACCGAGCTCTTCAAGGCATTATCACTTCAAAATCCCACCCTGCTGTCATATGCTGGGCATTCCCCCTCACGCCCTGTGATAACAGAGACCTTAGAAATACCCAGAACAAGAACCAAAATTATCACACAAACCCTGAAGCTGCTGAGTTGAGATTCTCCAATTTAGGTTTCTTAATTTATGCCTTTCTGCATACGAGAATACAGGGATAAACCTGGGTGATCAGTGCCTGCATCACATAACCCCTCCTTTTCCAATTCCCATCTGTATTAGTTATAGTCTCTGGTGTTCTTGTCTGTAGTTGCTGGCTGGGACCCCTGAGACCAATTAGATAAAGAGCTTTGCTGACAACACGCTGAGAAATCCCTTCTAATCCCTTCTTCTGAAAATTTGAGGAAAGAGCAGGACAAAGTTATGTTTCTCTTTTCCCCATAGGGAATTCAAAGGGTTCGGTCACTATTTCCCATCTCATGTGTTTTCGTGGCAAGACAAGGAAATGATACAGAAAAGTCAGGTAGCCATATGACTGATGCTACTGTGGTAAGAACACGACACAGGAAATCAGTGGTGAATTCCAACCTCTGCTACAGACCTTCTTTACAACTTTACCCAAGCCAGTTAGGGCCAGGTACTTCAAGGTACATAGGCACCTAGTGGGATTTTTAAAAGCATCTACGCACCTAAATCCAATTGAGGTCAATACGTTTTTGGCGCGTAGGTGAAAATCCCACTAAGCGCCTATATATCTTCATTTCAGCGTACGTGCATTTGATAACCTCAGTCTAAAGAGACAATAGGTGAGAAAAGGGGGGAGCCTCAGGAACCAATGAGATAATATTGGTCTATGTGATGGACAGTGCTCTAAGCAAAACACCTTCATAGTGTTGTCAAGTTTGTTTGCTAGGAATATTAGCACAGGGAAGTTTGATGGAGGTCAGTGAGGTATTTAGTAGATGTTTGCCGATGTTCTTCCCAATCATGAAGGGTAGCATGCAGAAATGTATGAAAGTACTGCTTTGAAAAGTGGATGATGTTGGTTTGTCATCACTGGCCAATTGGAGCATGGAGTCAATGTACGAATAGTGTATGAGCGATGATTGGAAGGGTGGGAATAAACAAAGGAGGGAACTTAACTGAAGAAAAGTGGCTTATGTTTGATGCAAAAGGGACTCAGTGGAGACATACAAAGCGTGTGGTGAGATTGTCAAAACGATAAGCTAGGAAAGTGACCTTTAAAGCCAGAACGACTTCAGTGGAGCCAGATTTTCCCCTCACCTCCACTTGCGCCTTTGAATATATCCCTTTGCAAAATCAAAGAGGAAACCAAACATTTCTCCTGCATATACATCTCTATTTTTTAGATTATAAACTCTATATTCAGCAAGGATCCTTGCTTATTTGTTGTCTATCTAATCCCCAGTGGAAATGAGTGATGATCTCAGTTGGAGAATCTGAGAGTTACCAGAAATGCAGTGCTACTAGTAATGACACATAAGGACAAAGCCTGGCAGGTAAATGGTAGAAACACACAGACTAAGACAGGATACAAGAGACGAGGTAAACAGGATATGCATTGGTCTTAGCAACTGTAAACCCGTATTAGACTTGAGGAGTCATTCATCCCTCCTGTGGGATGTGCAGATCTGTGTTACTGAGGACGTGCCTCAGCAGAGAAAGACAGAACAAGCACCGTTGGCTGGACGTTAAAGCCAGACAAATTGAAATTAAAAACAGAGCTGGTAGAAATTAAAAAAAAAATAATTTTTTTATTCTGTAAAAAAAATGCAGTTCTAGGTCAGCTAAAAGAATATAGAGTGAATTCAGAAAATAGCTTTGGCTGAAAATAAAGAGTGTAAAACAATGTGAAAAATTCAGAACATTTTATTTCAACATTTTTGAAAAGAAATGTTTTCTATTTTTATTTTTAAATGATATTTTATCTCAAAATTTAGCTAGGTATTAAACATATATCCTTTATATCCAAGCAAACTGAAGTTTGTATTTTTTTTTCATTTCAGCAAGAATGACTCAAATATTTCTATTTTGGGAACAAGCTACCAAGGAAATGTTGGATTCTCCAACTCCTGAAGTCTTCTGATCAAGACTGGATGACGTTCTGGAAGACGCGCTTTCAACAGACAGGTGTTACGAGGTTCAAAGCAGAACTAATTGGGTGGAATAATAAAGCCTGTGTTACCAGGAGACCAGAATTCACCTTACAGACCTGGCCTTACAATCTATGAAGATAGGGATGAATTTCTCTCTCCATGTCTATGTACTGCTCCTGACCCACCAAGCCCATCGGGATGCCTGACATGAAGTCATTGGCCAGCCAAGTTCACACCCATCCTGCAACTTTGCGGTTTGGCATTTTCACGAGAACCTCAAACACTTAGAACCTGCTCTGCCACAGGCATCCTTCAGGGACTCTTTGATTTGTTCGTTGCGGAGAGCGTAGATGTAGGGGTTAAAGAGAGGGACCACCACACAGTACAGAAATGACACAACTTTGTCAAAGTCCTGCACACCCCGCTGTCCGGGTTGGAGGTACCTGAAGATGGAGCTACTGTACAATATCACAACAACCAGGAGGTGAGCGGAGCAGGTGGAAAAGGCCTTTTTCCTTCCTGTGGTGGCCGGGATGCGCATGATAGTGGAGATGATACAGCCATAGGAAATGATAGTGACTGTTAAAGTACCAAGTAAGATAACTGTTGCTGAAAAAAATATCATTACCTCAATGTGTCCTGTGTCCCTGCAGGAGAGTTGGAGCAATGCGGCTGTATCGCAGTAGAAGTGGTTTATGACATTGGGGCCACAGAACGGTAACAGCACAACCATAAATGTTGGGGGAACCATTATAAGAAAACTCATCACCCAGCAGCCCAGCACTAACTGGAAGCAGACCCTGCCATTCATGATGCTGCTGTAATGCAAGGGGCGGCAGATAGCCACGTAGCGGTCAAAGGACATGACAGCCCCATGACAAAACATAGAGGCGCCCAGGAAGAAGACCAACAATAACTGAAGGAAACAACCAGGGAGGGAAATAGATTTTCTCTCTGTCAGGAGGCTGTAGAGGAACCTGGGCATGATGACAGAGGTGAAGCAGATTTCTAAGAGAGCGAAGTTCCTGAGGAAGAAATACATGGGCAACTGGAGGCGATGGTCCACCAGGGAGAGGGTGACAATAATGATGTTTCCCATTACAGTCAACAGGAAGATAACTAATAGAACCGCAAACAGGATGATGTTGACGTGGTGGTTGTTGGACAGTCCCACAATGATGAATTCCACCACTGTGGTCTGGTTCGTCATTCTTGGTTCATCTGTAAAGACAAATTAAAAACATGTCAAAACCAGAGCTGCTTGGACAATAGGGACAGAACGCTTAGAGAAAAAATCTGTAAATAAATAGAACGAATCTCTTCAATGGGAATTGGGGGCCTGTGGCAGGGCGACGACTCACCGGCGCGGCACCTCCTGCTGGTTGTCTAGGGAATTAGCTCTTCCCAGTCCGGAGCGCCCTCTGCAGGCTGGTGTCCTGCCTGCCGCTGGCCCCATGTCTCTCCAGGACCCCGGTGCCCCTCTATGTCAGGGTCCTTCCCCCAGCAGTAACCCGCAATTTGGGTCTCCCCACCCAGGGGATCCCCCAACCTCCTATCCCCACCTTGCCTCAGTGGCTACTGCCAGTCACCACTTAGCCCCCGCTCCCTGGGGCAGACGCAGTCTGTAAACCACTCCTCATCGGCAAGGGGGGTTGGACCAACTGCCTCTGCCTATTCCTGGGATGCCCCTCTGCAACCCCAGTACCTTTCGTGGGCCCTTAACTCGGCCTACAGCCTGGGGCTTTGCTAGACTGCGGCTCCCCAGCTCCCTCTGCCCTTCCCCAGCACTGCTCCACCCTAGGTACCCTGCTCAGCTCCCCAGCAGCCAGGTCCTTCTCTGCCAGGAAGCGAGAAAGGGAGTGTCTCCAGCTCCTGGCCCACTGCCCTCCTATAAGGGCCAGCTGGGCCTTGATTGAGCTGGCGACAGCTGCGGCTGCTTCCTTAATCAGCCCAGCTTTTCCAGTTGCAGCCCTCTCCAGGGCTGCTTTGAACCCCCGATTACTGGGGTGGGGAGTCGCCCCACCACAATGCCTAACAAACATGGGCTCAATGAAACAATCCTGATAGAACAACTAAACCAATTACTGATAGCTGGAGAGAGAGGGGGAGAACTGGAGAGAAAGGGAGAATGAAAATTACTTCTTTTAAAAATTCATAAATTTTACTTCAATTTTTCATACATGAAAAAGGCCAGAAGGAACCAATGAGAACATCTGTTCTGACCTCCTGTACAGAAGAGAGCGAGGAACTTCCCTGAACTAGCTACTATTAGAACTAGAGAGTCGCTTTTTAAAAAAACTTCCAATCTTTATTTTAAAATTTCCAGTGATGGAAAATCCATGAAGTTGTTCCAATGATTATATACCCTCACTGTGAAAGTTTTGATTGTTTGTTTTCTTCCAGGTCATTGATACAAATATTAAAAAGTACAGGTCCAAGAATCAAACCCTGTGGGACCCCACTAAAAACACCCACACTCAATGATGATTGCCCATATATAATTCCAGTTTGAGACCGTTCAGTACCCACCTTTTAGTCCATTTAATCTGTGCCATGTGAATTGTGTATCATTCTAGTTTCTTAATCACAATGTCAAAAATGAAATAAAAAATAGTCCCTGTATTTAAAAAGGGGAAACAAAGAGGAGCTGTGGAATTTTAGACCAGTCAGCCTAACTTCTATACCTAGAAAGATACTGGAACAAATTATTCAATAATCAAGTTGTAAGCATCTAGACGATATTAGGGTGTTCAATCATAGCGAACAAATTTCTCAAGAACAAATTATGCTAAATCAATCTAATTTCCTTCTTTCATATGGTTACTGGTCTGGTGGAGAGTTGGGAAGCTGTAGATGTGATATATCTTGATTTTAGTAAGGCTTCTGACACATAAGAACATAAGAATGGCCATACTGCGTCAGACCAAAGGTCCATCTAGCCCAGCATCCTGTCTTGCAGCAGTGGCCAGTGCCAGGTGCCCCAGAGGGAATGACCAGAACAGGGAATCATCCAGTGATCCATCCCCTGTCGCCCATTCCTTGCACATAACATTCTCATAAGCAAAATAGGGAAATGTGGTTTAGATGAAATTACTGTAAGGTGGGTGCAAAATTGATTGAAAGGCTAAACTCACAAAGTAGCTAGCAGTGGTTCAACGTCAAAGTGGGGGAAAGTATCTAGTCAGGTCCCATAAGCGTCTGTCCTGGGTCCAGTAGAATTCAATATTTTCATTAATGGCATGGATAACAGAATGGAGAGTCTGTTTACGAAATCTGCAGATGAAACCTGCCTGGGAGAGATTCCTGGCACTTGGAAGAACAGGATTAGAAATCAAAACAACCTTGACAAATTGAAGAATTGGTATGAAATCAAAAAGATGGACTTCAATCAAAACAAGTGCAAAGTTCTACACTTAGGAAGAAAAATATCAAAACTCACATCTGCAAAATGGGGATTAACTGGCTAAGAGGCAGTACTGCTGAAAAGGATGTGGGTGGTATAGTGGATCACAAATGGGACGTGAGTCAGCAAGGTGATGCAGTTGCAAAAAAGGCTAATATCATTCTGGGGTATATTGACAGGAGGGTCGTATGTAAGATACGGGAGGTAATTGTCCTACTCTACTCTGCCCTGGTGGCATTTCAGCAACAGTACTGTTTCCTGTTCTGGATTCCACACGTTGAAAAAAATGGGAACTAATTGGAGAGGATCTAGAAGAGTGACACAAAAAGGATAAAAGGCCTAGAAAACTTTAACATGAGAAAAGAGGATGGGGAACAATTGTTCTCCATATCCACTGAATGCAGGAGAAGGAGAAATGGGCTGAATCTCCAAAAAGGGTGATTTAGGTTCAATATTAGGGAAAACTTTCTAACTGAAAGAATAGTTAATTACGGGAATACATTACTGCAGGAGGTTGTGGAATCCCCATCATTGACAGTTTCTAATGGAAGATTAGACAAACACCTGTCAGGCATGGTCTAGGTTTACTTAGTCCTGCTTCAGCTCTGCGGATGGATTAGATGACCGCTCAAGATCCCTTCCAACCCTACATTTCAGAGAGTCTGTCTCATTTGTACCACCTCAAGTGCTATTCAGAAGGCTAAATGGAGGACATCAACATTATTACCTTTATAAACCAAACTTGTGATGTCACCAACAAAAAACATATCAGGTTAATTTGACAGAATCTATTTGTCATAAGCCCATGCTGATTGGACTTAATTCTTTTCCTCTCATCTACTTCTATACAGATTGAGTCCCATATCAGGTGCTCCATGATTTGCCCAGCATCTATCTCAGGCTCACAGGAGTTTAATTACTTGGCTCATCCCAGTTACTCCTCCTTTTCCACCATTAGACGTGTGAAGAGGACATTTGGGAATTCAGGCTGTCTTGGATGTGAATTACTTCCTGCCCACCCCACTCTGAAATCAGATACTACAGCCAATAGTGATGGATAAGTATTTTTGAGAGCATCTTTCTGCTAAAGGGACAGGTGGCAAGATAGACAGCTATGCTGGCACTAAAAATAACTTTCTTGGTATTCATAATCCCATTGAAGTGAATGGGAGATCTTCATTGTTCTCTCCAAGTTATTTTTTCCAGCCTGTCTGCAGATTCAGGTAAACATTACAAATTAGCTTAGTAATTCCTTAGAAGTTCCTGGCTTCATTCCCTTCCATCACAGACACCCAACGCCTCCTCTTCAATTGACCCGACATGTTGTTTGAATGGCTACATTTTATATCAGTTGGATCACCCTGCTTAGATCTTCAGGGTCTGATCCAAACTTCTCCAGAGTCAATAGAGAGCTTCCTGTAGGCTCCAGTGTGGTTTGGATTCACTCTGCGAAGCTGCCCATGCAGAGGTACTTACAGAGTTGGAGACATGGAGAATGAGGACACAAATATACATCAGTGGGGAGGGCTTCTGTGCGCATCACACACAACCTGCAGAAGCTCCCTGGCTTTTCTCAAACTGGGTCCTGGGTGAGCCTCCCCAAACCCTCCCTCTTTCAATAGCTCTGCTTTTTCAACAGTATTTCTCAAGGAGTTTGAGGGAACTTATTCCTCCGAGGTGCCCATTTTGCAATAAGCCATACCAGCTATTAGCTTGGGTTTGTGGATTTTTTTACAATGGGTTTTGGGCTCCCAGATACCACTTGACCAAGACAATGAAAGAAATCTAGCATTTCCCTAATTAAATATATCCTTTAATGGGGATTCCTAGGATAATGGCAGTGGTATTGTGTCTGCTAAGGTGAAAGCAAACCTCACAAACTCGTATCCTGTAAAAATCTCTTAACCCATTGTCCGCCTTCGAATCCAGCTTCCGACCTGACCTGTGTCATGCTATCAGTGAGACACTCAAGAACAGCAGCCGTTGTGCGTTACCTCACCGTGTCACATTTATCATACGCTTCTCAGTCTTAAATTGCACTCGCTGGCCACAAACTCTTCTTTTTATCATAGCCATATATCTGAATCTCATTTTACATCAAGACTGGAAAATGTTGGGTCAGTGACCCGCTTTGCCTAGCACAATGGAACTGGGATTTCAATCTCATGACACAAAACAAAACACTAAGATTACCCACCGAGCTCTTCAAGGCATTATCACTTCAAAATCCCACCCCTGCCGTCATATGCTGGGCATTCCCCCTCACGCCCTGTGATACCGGAGAGCTTAGAAATACCCGGAACAAGAAACAAAATTATCACACAAACCCTGAAGCTGCTGAGTTGAGATTCTCCAATTTAGGTTTCTTAATTTATGCCTTTCTGTATACGAGAATACCGGGATAAATGTGGGTGATCACTGCCTGCATCACATTACCCCTCCTTTTCCAATTCCCATCTGTAATAGTTGTAGTCTCTGATGTTTTTATCTGCAGTTGCTGGCTGGGACCCCTGAGACCAATTAGATAAAGAGCTTTGATGACAACACTTTGAGAAATCCCTTCGGAAAGAGCAGGACAAAGTTATGTTTCTCTTTTCCCCATCGGGCATTCAAAGGGTTCGGTCACCATTTCCCATCTCACGTGTTTTCATGGCAAGACACAGAAAACATACAGAAAAGTCAGGTAGTCATATGACTGATACTACTGTGGTAAGAACACGACTCAGGAAATCAGTGTTGAATTCCCAACCTCTGCCAGAGACCTTCTCCGTGACCTTGGGCAAGTCAGTTAGGGTCAGATAGTGCAAGGTATATAGGAAGCTAGTGGGATTTTTAAAAGCATTTGAGGCATCTTCCTCCCATTGAAATTAATAAGTTTTAAGTGCCATGGGGAAATCCCATTAGGTGCCTAAATATCTTCATTCAGGCAGAAATGGATTTGAGAACCTCACACTACAGAGATCGATGAACAGATTTTATCTCCATTTCTGAGATGGGGAACTGAGACATACAGTGAGAGAACTGGATTTTAGAAAGGACTAACACACCCATCATCCACTAAATTTCACTGTGATGTGGGGTTCAAACCAGCTTATCCAAGAGACATGCTGGTTTCTTAACCATAAGAACATCCTTTCTCTGCTTTTACACTGGGGCTATTGCACAGAAAATAATTCCTCCAAGAAATGGTAGGATGAGTAAGCACAGACCCTCAGCACAGAAACTTTGGATATGTCAAATCCAGGTCTCCAGAATGACCCAACGACCAGAGGACCAGCTGGCCATGGAATGGAGTTGAAGGTGTCCCAAAGAATGACGCATATTGAGAACAGAAGCTTTATTATTCTAACACACCACATCATACAATGCCGTTGGTTTCCTTGCAAAATAGGAGGAGTAACCATGTTCCTTACACCAATTCCTTGCGATTGAGCCTCGTGCAGGAGCTTTGCAGTTCATTTTCCTCTTTTCAGTCACTTCTAAGGGGGAAATTTCCTGCATGGGTACAAGGGTAATTCCCCAAAGCATGAAGGGGAGTTATGGCTTCAAGATTCATTGAAGGTGAATTCCAACTGAACAACAGAAGTGACATCATAGAATCACAGAATCATAGAATATCAGGGTTGGAAGGGACCTCAAGAGGTCATCTAGTCCAACCCCCTGCTCAAAGCAGGACCAATTCCCAACTAAATCATCCCAGCCAGGGCTTTGTCAAGCCAGGCCTTAAAACCCTCCAAGGAAGGAGACTCCACCATCTCCCTAGGTAACGCATTCCAGTGCTTCACCACCCTCCTAGTGAAATAGTGTTTCCTAATATCCAACCTAAACCTCCCCCACTGCAACTTGAGACCATTGCTCCTTGTTCTGTCATCTGCCACCACTGAGAACAGCCGAGCTCCATCCTCTTTGGAACCCCCCCTCAGGTAGTTGAAAGCAGCTATCAAATCCCCCCTCATTCTTCTCTTCTGCAGACTAAACAATCCCAGTTCCCTCAGCCTCTCCTCATAAGTCATGTGCTCCAGACCCCTAGTCATTTTTGTTGCCCTCCGTTGGACTCTTTCCAATTTTTCCACATCCTTCTTGTAGTGTGGGGCCCAAAACTGGACACAGTATTCCAGATGAGGCCTCACCAATGTCGAATAAAGGGGAACGATCACGTTCCTCGATCTGCTGGCAATGCCCCTACTTATACAGCCCAAAATGCCATTAGCCTTCTTGGCAACAAGAGCACACTGTTGACTGATATCCAGCTTCTCGTCCACTGTGACCCCTAGGTCCTTTTCTGCAGAACTGCTACCTAGCAATTCGGTCCCTAGTCTGTAACGGTGCATGGGATTCTTCCGTTCTAAGTGCAGGACTCTGCACTTGTCCTTGTTGAACTTCATCAGGTTTTTTTTGGCCCAATTCTCTAATTTGTCTAGGTCCCTCTGTATCCGATCCCTACCCTCTAGTGTATCTACCACGCCTCCTAGTTTAGTGTCATCTGCAAACTTGCTGAGAGTGCAGTCCACACCATCCTCCAGATCATTAATGAAGATATTAAACAAAACCGTCCCCAGGACCGACCCTTGGGGCACTCCGCTTGAAACCGGCTGCCAACTAGACATCGAGCCATTGATCACTGCCCGTTGAGCCCGACGATCTAGCCAGCTTTCTGTCCACCTTACAGTCCATTCATCCAGCTATACTTCTTTAACTTGGCGGCAAGAATACTGTGGGAGACCGTCAAGGAATAACACATCCACTGCTTTCCCCTCATCCACAGAGCCAGTTATCTCGTCATAGAAGGCAATTCGGTTAGTCAGGCATGACTTCCCCTTCGTGAATCCATGCTGACTGTTCCTGATCACTTTCCTCTCCTCTAAATGTTTCATAATTGATTCCTTGAGGACCTGCTCCGTGATTTTTCCAGGGACTGAGGTGAGGCTGACTGGCCTGTAGTTCCCCGGATCCTCCTTCTTCCCTTTTTTAAAAATGGGCACTACATTAGCCTTTTTCCAGTCATCTGGGACCTCCCCCGATCGCCATGAGTTATCAAAAATAATGGCTAATGGCTCTGCAATCTCACCCGCCAACTCCTTTAGCA
>NC_048309.1:40494823-40510322 GCF_013100865.1 Trachemys scripta elegans
GATCGTCCCTCTTTCTCAGCATGAGACAGGAGTCCTCCCCTCTTGCGCTCTCCTGCTTGTGCTTCCTCCCAGGATCCCATTTCCCCACTTACCTCAGGGCTTTGGTCTCCTTCCCCCGGTGAACCTAGTTTAAAGCCCTCCCCACTAGGTTAGCCAGCCTGCTCCCACTGAAGTCTCTAGAAACATGCCTACTCACTTCATGTTTTTGTATTATCTATAATTTGTATTGTGGCCATCCCAAAGAGTGCCAGTCATAAAGCATGACCCCACTGTGCTAGGCGCTGTACAAACTTAGACCAAAGCCATGGTCCCAGCCCAAAAGAGGATACATGGATAACACAAGACACAATAAGTGAAAAAAGAGGGGAGCATGAGGAACCACTGAGAGAATGTTGGGCAGCGTGATGGACAGCGCTCTAAGCAAAAGAGCTGCCTTAGTGTAGTCAAGTTTGTTTGCTAGGAATCACAGCGAAGGGGAGTTTGATAGGAGGTCAATGAGGTATTTAGCAGATGTTTACCAGCGTTGTTCCCAGTCATGAGGGGTAGCATGGAGGAAAGTCTGAAGGTGCTTCTTTAAAAATTTGAAGGTCAGTGATGTGATCTGGTATCATTGGCCAATTGGAGGATGTTGTCAATGTACGAATAGTATATGAGCAATGACTGGAAGTGTGGGAATAAACCATGGAGGGAACTTCACTGAAGGAAAGTGGCTCATATTTCATGGAATGTCTAACCCAGTGGAGGCATAAAAAGGGTGTGGTGAGATTGTCAAAATGACAAGCTGGGTAAATGACCTTTGAAGCAAGAACAACTTCAGTGGAGTGAGATTGTCCCCTCACCTCTATTTGTGCCTTTGAATATATCACTTTGCAAAATCAAATAGGAAACCAAACATCTCTCCCTAATAGTCATCTCTATTCATTAGATTATAAAATCAACATTGACATGGGTTCTCTTAATGCCCAGTGGAAATGGATGCTGATCTCAGTCTGAGTATCTAAGAGTTACAAGAAATGCAGTGCTACTATTGATAATTTGTAAAGACGGCATGACAGGGAATTGGTACAAACAAGCAGCCAAGACAGGGTACGAGAGACGAGGTAACAGATACAACAGGATGTGCACAGATCTTAGCAACTAAGGGCTAGTCTACACTACCCGCCCAGATTGGCGGGTAGAAATCGATCTCTTGGGGATCGATTTATCACGTCTCATCTAGACAGATAAATTGATCCCCGAATCGACGCGCATACTGCCACCTTGTCAGGAGGAGTAAGCGCTGTGGACGGGAGAGCCACGGCGGTCGATTTGCCGCCATCATCAGGGCGAGGTAAGTCGAATAGGATATGTCAAATTCAGGTACGCTATTCGTTTAGCTGAATTTGCATATCTTAAATCGATCCCCCAATGTAGACCTAGCCTAAGTAGCTATTTCAGACTCTGTGAGGAGCCATTCATCCCTCCTGTGGGGTTGAATATTTCATGAGGGGTGTTCCTTGTATCCCTTGTAGAGCACAAGGGGGAGACCTGATGAAGAGCTCTGAGTCGCTCAAAAGCTTGTATCTCTCACCAACGGAAGTTGGTGCAGTCAAAGACATTACCTCACCCACCTTGTCTCTAATACCCTGGGACCAGCACAGCTACAACAACTTAGCAGAGAAAGGCAGAACAAGTTAAATTGGCTGGATATGAAAGCCAGACAATCTGAAATTAGAAACAGACCTGTGTGAAATTTTTCAGATGAATAATTAATCAATAAAAAATCCAGTTGCAAGTCAAGGAAAAGCATTTGTGATTTCAGCCTGAATAGTTTTGGCCAAAAATTAAAAAGATTGCAAAAAATAATTTGAAAAATTCAAAATATTTTGTTTCAAGATTTTTCACGTATAAGGTTTTCTTTTTTCATTTTCAAATAATATATTGTCCCAAAATTGAGTGCATGTATTGTGACAGACCCAGACCAGTGGGGTACAGGAGTCTGGTAGAGGGCAAATATACTGGTCACTGGATGAGTAGTTTTCTGTTCCCTGAGTGACCAGAGCAGGGGCTGCACTAGAGTAATCAGGAACCTGCTAGAACCAGTTAAGGCAGGCAGGCTAATTAGGACACCTGGAGCCAATTAAGAAGAAGCTGCTAGAATCAATTAAGGCAGGCTAATCAGGGCACCTGGGTTTTAAAAAGAGCTCACTTCAGTTTGTGGTGTGAGTGTGAGGAGCTGGGAGCAAGAGGCGCAAGGAGCTGAGAGTGAGTGCTGCTGGAGGACTGAGGAGCACAAGCATTATCAGACACCAGGAGGAAGGTCCTGTGGTGAGAATAAGGAAGGTGTTTGGAGGAGGCCATGGGGAAGTAGCCCAGGGAGTTGTAGCTGTCATGCAGCTGTTACAGGAGGCACTATAGACAGCTGCAGTCCACAGGGCCCTGGGCTGGAACCCGGAGTAGAGGGTGGGCCTGGGTTCCCCCCAAACCTCCCAATTGACCTGGACTGTGGGTTCTTCCAGAGGGGAAGGTCTCTGGGCTGTTCCCCAACCCACATGGTGAATCTCTGAGGCAAGAAAATCCGCCAATAAGCGCAGGATCCACCAAGATAGAGGAGGAACTTTGTCACTATATATATATAGTTCAACCTCAAATAAATTTTGTAATTTTTTAATTTTAGCAAGAATAATCCAAAACATTCCTCTTTTAGAACAAACAACCAGGGAGGTGGTGGACTCTTCATTTCTTGAAGGATTTCAATCAAGACTGAATTCCCTACAGGAAAACATGCTTTCATGAGACACAAGTTACTAGGCTCACCATATAGCTAACTGGGTGGAATTCTAAGGCCTGTTTTATACTGAAGATAGACTTGATGATCAAATAGTCCATTTTGGCCTTATATCCTAGGCATCTAGCTAGGGGGAAATAACACTCCTATGTACAGCTCAGGACCCCAAAGTCCATTGGGGAGCCTGGCATGAACCCAATGACCATCCAGGTTCTGTGTGTGCCTGCCTCTTTGTGGTTTGGGATTTTCATGAGAGCCTCACTTAGAAAATGCTCTGACGCAGATGTCTTTCAGGGCCTGTTTGACTTGTTTGTTGCGGAGAGCATAGATGTAGGGGTTAAAGAGTTGGGCCACCACAGAGAAGAAAAAGGCCACAAATTTGTCAAATTCTTGTGCTCCCCGCTGACTTCTTCGGACATACCTGAAGATGGAGCTACTGTACAATATTACAACAACCAGGAGGTGAGCAGAGCAGGTGGAAAAGGCCTTTTTCCTTCCTGTGGTGGATGGGATGCGCATGATAGTACAGATGATACAGCCATAGGAAATGATAGTGACTGTGAAATTTCCAAGTATGAGAAGTGAAGTTGAAAGCAAAAGCATTACCTCAATGTGTCCCGTGTCTATGCAGGAGAGTTGGAGCAATGCGGCTGTATCACAGTAAAAGTGGTTTATGACATTGGGGCCACAGAATGGCACCAGGACGGCCATAAAGGCTGGGGGAAACATTATAAGTAAACTCATCACCCAGCAGCCCAGCACTAACTGGAAGCAGACCCTGCCATTCATGATGGTGCCGTAACGCAAGGGATGGCAGATAGCCACGTAGCGGTCAAAGGACATCATACCCACATGGAAAAATATACAGGATCCCAGGACAAAGAATAACAACAACTGAAGAAAACAACCAGGGAGGGAAATAGATTTTCTCTCTGTCAGGAGGCTGTAGAGGAACCTGGGCATGATGACTAAGCTGAAGCAGATTTCCAAGACGGAGAAGTTCCTGAGGAAGAAATACATGGGCGATTGGAGGCGATGGTCCACCAAGGAGAGGGTGACAACAGCAATGTTCCCCGTCACAGTCAAGAAGAAGACAACTGATAGAACCATGAACAGGATGATGTTGACATGGTGGTTGCTGGACAGTCCCACGATGATGAATTCCACCACCATGGTCTGGTTCTTCATTCTTCACTCATCTTTAAAGAAAAAATAAACCATGTCAAAACCAGCACCAATAGGCCAATAAGGACAGAACGCCTGAAGGAAAATCCTACACATAAATAGAACTAATCTCTTTAATAATTTCTTTGAAAAAGTCATACGTTTTACCACAATTTATTATAGATTTTTAAGGACAGAAGGCACCAGTATGATCATCTATTCTGACTTCCTATATAGACTGGACCAAGGAACATCTCTGAATTAAATAAACATCCAACATTAAAAAAAAATCTAATATTGGTTTTAAAATTTCCAGTGATGGAAAATCCACCAAAAGGCTTGGAAAGTTGTTCCAAAGCTTAAATATACTGTCTGTGAAAGTTTTGTTTTTGTTTTCTTCCAGGTCAATAATAAAAATAATTTAAAAGTACTGGGCCAAGAACCGATCCCTGTGGGACCCTTCTAAAACACCCATGCTCAATGATGATTGCCCATATAGAATTCCACTTTTCAGTTAGACGTGTTTTAAATCTCTTCAGTTTGCACCATGTTAATTGTGTATCATTCTAGTTTCTTAATCACAACGTACAAAATCAAATAAAAAATAGTCCCTGCCTTAAAAAAGGGAAACAAAGGGGCCTGGGGAGTTATAGACCAAGCAGTCTAACTGTGATACTTGGAAAGAGATACCGGAACAAATTATTAAACGATCAAGTTGTAAGCACCTAGAGGATAACAGGGTTTTAAGTAATAGCCAACAAGTGCAAAGTACTATATTTAGGAAGAAAAATATCAAATGCACAGGAAAATGGGACTAGCTGGCAAGTAGATAGTACTCCTGAAAAGGTCCTTGGGGTTATATTGCCTCACAAATGGAATCTGTGTCCACAATGCGATGCTGTTGGGAAAAGGCCAATATCATACCGGGGTGTATTAACGGGACTGTTGTATGTGAGACACAGGAGGTAAGTGACTCAATACTGGTGAGACCTCAGCTGGAGTGCATTGTCCAGCTGTGTAGTCCACACTTAGATAAAGTTGTGGACAAATTGGAGAGGGTCCACAAGACTGCAACAAAAATGATGACAGGGTTAGAATACAGCCTAGGTATATTTGTCCTGCCTCAGCACAGGAGGGATGGAAAAGATGAACTTTCAAGTTCCCTTCCAACCCGACATTTCTATGGTTCTGTATCATTCTGTATCACATCAAATGCCTTTCAGAAATCTAAACATATTGCACAGCATTATTACCATCATCAAACAAACTTGTAATGACATGAAACAAAGCTCTCAGGTTAGTTGGGCTGAATGAATGTCCATGAACCCACGCTGACTGGAATTAATTCTGTTATCTGCCTCTATTTGTATGTTAATCGAGTCCCAGATCTGCCACTCTATAATTTTATCCATGGTCAATGTCAGGCTCATGGGAGTTTAATTACCTGGCTCATCCCATGTTCTCCTGCTTTTCCACCAGACCTACAAGTGAATAGGGTAGTTGCAATGTTAAGAACATAAGAACGGCCAGACTGGGTCAGACCAAAGGTCCATCTAGCCCAGTATCCTGTCTGCCGACAGTGGCCAATGCCAGGTGCTCCAAAGGGATTGAACAGATCAGGGAATCACCCAGTGATGTTAGGTTGACAAGATCTTGGATGTGAATCCTTCTTGTCCACCCCACACTTCCTATGACAGGGACTCTCTCTTCTGTTACACCCCACCCTGAAATCAGACATGGCAACCATCAGATATGTATTTTCTCTAAGATAAATTGTTTTCCTGCCAATGAAGATAATGTCACTGGGTTTCAAAGTTCGATAGAAGTAAATGGCAGATGCTCATGTTCTGGGCAAGCTACTGCTTCTGGTTGGCTGCAGATTCAGCCGGGCATTGCTGTAACACTACATATTGGTTACAAATTAGGGAGGATTTTCCTCCCTAAACTCTGGTTTCATTCCCGTCCCACAGAGACACCCGCCTCCCCCTTGGATTGAATAGAAGCATAGCTTGAATGGCTAAATTTTAAATCAGTCACATTACCCAGCTTGGACCTGCAGGGTCCGATCCAATGGTCTTCAAAGTCAATTGAGAGCCTAACACTGGCTCCAGAGGCCTCTCAGACAATGTTAAGATGCTGGTGGCCACGGAGAAGTACTTACAGAGTTGGAAAATGGAGAGTGAGGACACAAACATTCGTCAGCAGAGACACCTGCTCTCCGCATCACAAACAGAACCTGGAGAAAAGCCCTGTGTCTTTGCAGATTGGGTCCCATGCACCTCTCCAAACACTTCTTTTCTCAAAAGCTCTACTTTTTCAACAGTATTTCTCTAGGAGTTTGAATACACAGAACAAGAAGGTCTCTTATTTCTCAGAGATTCCCATTTTGCAATAAGCCATCTCACCCATTCGCTTGGCTTTGCAGCTAGGGGTAGCAGAATTTTTTGCAAGGACACTTGTCGTAACTTCACCATTATGATGAAAAAAATCTGATTGTTCCCATGTTAAATGTATCCCATAACAGGGATCCCTGAAGTAATGGTAGCGGCATTGCGTCTACTTGCAAACCTCAAAGATTCATACCTGCAAAGATCTCCAAAATCACCACACTGCGCACCTTCAAATCCATCCTCACATCTCACCAAACGCCACAATAGCCAGGAGACACTAAAGAATGGCAGCTGTGGTGTCACCTCTGCTTCTCACATCTGTCATTATTTTCTACACATTTATCTCCCAACTGTGCTGTTGATCACATCCATATATTTCTGACTCATGCTACACAGAATGAATATTTTCAGGAGAGCTCCCTTCTTTGCCTAGCACAACGGAACTGGGATCCTAAACAGGGGCCTCGATCTCGGACCACCGAACAAAACAATAATAATATTAACTGCCAGGCTCTTCAAATCAAGATCACTTTAAAATCCCACCCCAGCCATCCTGTTCTGTATGGCCTCACTCAGACTCGAGACGTTAGAAACACCTGCAATTGTCACAGAAATCCTGCAGCTGCTGAATCAAGATGCTCCAATTTGGCCCTGTCTATCTATGCCTTTCTATATAACAGATCATGAGGATAAACCTGGGCTATATTAAACAACCCCTCCCTTTTGTGTTCTCATTTATAATAGTTGTCATGTCTGGTATTCTTGTCCCTCATTTTTGGCTGGGACTCCTGAGGCCAATTAGCTAATGAGCTTTGCTGACAACACTGTAGGGACACACTTCTGCTCCCTTCTTCTAAAAGTTTTAGAAAAGATCAGGTTGATGTTATGTTTCTTCATTCCCCAGGGAGAAGCCAATGGGTTCTGTGTCTCCACGTGCCAACTCATCATTTTCTTGGCAAGACAGAGAATTGCTACAGAATGTTTGTATTGCTTCAGGGAGATGGAGGAGATGACCTTGGTGGTTCCCGATTGGATCAAGAAGGCGGCAATGAAGAGATCCATGAATAGGAAGATATTGAAATGATGGGTCATGGCCAGGCCCAAGAGAATGAACTCTTCTGCCATGGTGGCTGTCCATTGAAATGTATTTGTTCTAGGCAGAAGGCTGGCCCCTGACCAGAGGTACTGGCTTGTCAGCAGAGAAACTGAAGTCGCCCTGGTAGGATTCGGTGTTCCCTGATGAGGCTGGCTGGTGAGTCACCTGAATGAGAGACGGGACGGTGATGAAAGGGCAGAAGTGGCATGACTCACTCATGCTGTTCAGCCATTTTTCACCAACTTCCATTGAGGGAAGTTGCTGTAAGTATGGGGGGCAGGCAGAGGTGACGCTGCCCACCGAAGCAAAGATGGTCTTCCAAGAAGTCCTAAGGGAAGGGTGAGCTAGAGTGAGGAGGAAATGCATGTCAGATAAGAACATACGAATATAGGAACAGCCCTACTGGGTCAGACTAAAGGTCCATCTAGCCCAGTATCCTGTCTTCCGACAGTGGCCAGTGCCAGGTGCCCCAGAGGGAATGAACAGAACAGGGAATCATCAAGTGACCCATCCCCTGTCGCCCATTCCCAGCTTCTGGCAAACAGAGGCTAGGGACACCATCCCTGCCCATCCTGGCTAATAGCCATTGACGGACCTATCCCCCATGAACTTATCTAGTTTTTTTTTTTAACCCTGTTATGGTCTTGGCCTTCACAACATCTTCTGGCAAAGAGTTCCACAGGTTAACTGTGCGTTGTGTGAAGAAATACTTCCTTTTATTTGTTTTAAATCTGCTGTCCATTAATTTCATTTGGGGACACAAGCTGTTTAAGCTGACACACCCCTTGTTTCCAAAATGTTAGAATTGTTACATTTGAGTCGCTCGACTTCAGTTACTCTACTAGAACTAAAGTGAGCGTGGCCACACTGGGTATGTCTAAGCTGCAGACACTGGGTATAGTTACCATACATCTAGGAATGGTTATTGTTTTGATACTTTTTTTCTGCAATGCCTTTACCTTAAGAATAAATGTGCTGGCTTAGAAAGCACCAGGAGGTAACCTGTCACTGTTTGCAGTTCATTGGTCAGAGCCCTTGATGAGAAAGCAACACCTAGACATTGTGCATTAGGCAGGGTGTCTTGTGGGGGATCCCCCATTTATAGCAGGGAGTTGTTCATTCCTTAATACCCCCAGTCAGAAAGGCCTGGCCCAAGGGTCCTTGCTCAATGACAGGGGATGGCTGGAGACCTGACTGGACATTCCGGGAGTGGACCAGGGAGAGGGATACAGGTACAGTGATCCTGGGTCTGTGATAGTTTGCTCTAAGGAAGGGGAAATATAATGAATGCTCGTGACCAAAGGTGACGGCAAAGATGCATTGGGATTGTTGCATAATGTCCATGTGCTTTGGAGAGGAAGGAGGCGCTTGTGCCTGAGCTATCGGCCTAAGAGTGGACAAAGTTGGGCTTAATTCTTTGTTCTGCCATAGAATCCTTGTGTGACAACTGGGAAGTCCCTGCATCTCTCGTGCCTCATTCCCCTGCTGATGGAATGAAGATGGTAATATGTCTTTTCTGTCTGTTGAGATTTTAAGGCGTTCAGGACAAGGATTGCCACTTGGTGTGTGTTTTCAGATCACCATGGGCCCTGAACTTGGTTGGGGACTCTAAGCACAATCATATTTTTTTTTTCTTAATGAGATCCTCACATTCTGTGAATGGTATAAAATTACCAAAGTACTATACACACACAATTAAATATAATACAGGATGCACAAATTTTCTGCTGTTCAGGAAACACCTTAAAACTGTGGTTTTCAGTCTTTCCAGACTACTGTAAAAAGCAACAGAGGGTCCTGTGGCACCTTTGAGACTAACAGAAGTATTGGGAGCATAAGCTTTTGTGGGTAAGAACCTCACTTCTTCAGATGCAAGTGTAACCCTTCTGCCCATCTAAGTTGGCAGCAACAAGGGCCGGGTTCTGTATCTAGGGGTTCCGTTTCAATAACGCAATGCAAAACCGGCTCGAGCCCCCACCCAGTGACCTGGGACAATTACATACCACCCCCTGGGCGCCTCTAAGAGGCAATACTTCCCCTCTCGCAAGCACAGAGTCTGAGTGTAACAGAAAATGTTTAATAACATGAGGTAAACGACATCAGCGTTAAATTGGAAAAAACACCACAAACAGGCTTCATGAGCAAAAAACTCACCCCAGCAAATTGGGCTGTGTCCTTTCCCTTTGGTTCTTGAAACCAGCAACCCAAGGATCACCAAAGTCCCAAAAGTCCAACAACCCCCCAAAGTCTCTTGGGTCCAGCAACCCAAGGATCACCAAAGTCCAACAACCCCCCAAAGTCCCTGTCCCTGGTCAGTGCAGCCCCAGAGTTCAAGCAAGGGGGGGGGGGGGGCGCAGGGGGGTAAGGGGCACCTTACGTGATCCAAGGCCGACCGGCTGCCTCTCCGTGGGGTTCCGCCGCAGCCTTCTCCACGAGCCACTCCACTCCACCAGCTGTCCCATGAGCCGCTCCCGCTGTCCACGAACTGCTCTGGCAGCTGCTCCACTCACTGACCTGTGAGCCACTCAGCTCTGCTCCACTTCAGCCGTTCCTTGGGCTGCTCCCACAAGGCTCCGCTCTGCTCTGCTCGCTGCTTCTCCAGCCGCTCCGCCCTGCTCACCGACCTGTGAGTCGCTCAGCTCCGCTCCAACCGTCCCCGTGAGGCTCCACTCTGCTAGCTGCTCCACCAGCCGCTTAGCAATATAGCTTCAGGCTCCCCCACTAGTTAACACAGCCTCAATGATCTCAGCTCTTTTGTGATTTCAGCTAGTAGTAGGGGAGCCCCAGTGCTAGTGCACCATTGGCCCAAAGTGAATTCAGCTCAGCAACCTCTAACTAGACTCCTAATGGAATCAAAGTTAGCTCTGACATTCAACAGTGGAGAGAGGAGGTAGTGCAATTGGTGTTTCAACCCCTCAGGGAGGGGGGCCATACCATCAGGTACAAATACCTGTCCCCATCCTCTCTCTATTCACTGGGTTTTGTAACCCATGCCCCTTGTCAAGCAAGTGCTACTTAGGTAATGGTGATGGACTCACTCAGTCCTTCTGTCATACAACAGGTTCACTGCCCTTGATTCACAGAATCAGGGTAACAAAACTTTATTCTTCCTGCCCCAATAACAAAGAAACTGGGGATCCCACACCAGCCAAAGTAACCACTTTGAGTTGCTGTTGTTTCATGCCAGGCGAGTGGGTGTGCCTATGCAAACAAGATCAGCCCCTGGAGTTCTTTTCCACACTCGCCATAATTCACCACCAGATGTCAGGGTAAAGCTCATCCTGACTCTGCTTACACAAGTAATGGAAATCTCCAGAGGCAGGTATAAATCAGTGTGGAGATAACGAGGTTAGTTCAATCAGGGAGGGTGAGGTGCTCTGCTAGCAGTTGAGGTGTGAACACCAAGGGAGGAGAAACTGCTTCTGTAGTTAGATAGCCATTCACAGTCTTTGTTTAATCCTGATCTAATGGTGTCAAATTTGCAAATGAACTGGAGCTCAGCAGTTTCTCTTTGGAGTCTGGTCCTGAAGTTTTTTTGCTGTAAGATGGCTACCTTTACATCTGCTATTGTGTGGCCAGGGAGGTTGAAGTGTTCTCCTACAGGTTTTTGTATATTGCCATTCCTGATATCTGACTTGTGTCCATTTATCCTCTTGCGTAGTAACTGTCCAGTTTGGCCAATGTACATAGCAGAGGGGCATTGCTGGCATATGATGGCATATATAACATTGGTGGACGTGCAGGTGAATGAGCCGGTGATTTCAGCTACAACATTCAGACCAAGCTTACTCCGCCCCCCAGAAGGGGAGGAGTGGATCAGGAAGTATAAAGGGCAGGGCCCTTAGCCCAGTCAGGGCAGCACCAGGGAGGGAGGTAGATGCAGACTGCGGGCTGATCCCTTCAGACCCTGCTGCTGCGCCAGGGGAGACCCTGGACCAGGAGAAACCCGACCTGGAGGAAGGACAGGGGTTACCAGGGCAGCCTGCTGCCGAGTACCTGGACGAGCTGGAAGGACCGGAGGGACTCGCTTGAGGGACCGGATAGGAAGGAGCCCAGGGACAGAACTGCAAAGTGCGGTCAGTCTATTTGGTCAGCGTGTTGCGGAAGGACCCCGCTGACCCAGTGGCGGGACTCTCACTCCGCCACTGTCAGGGCCCTGGGCTGGAATGCGTTCCCCTACCCTGGCCATCCCGCCTCGGGTAGCAAAATCCCAATAGCGCGAGAGACTCTCGCCGGCGCTCCCCTGCCTGAGGGGTGCGCTAGAGACTCTCGCCGGCGCTCCCCTGCCTGAGGGGTGCGCTAGAGACTCTCGCCGGTGCTCCCCTGCCTGAGGGGGGCGCTAGAGACTCTTGCCAGCGTTCATCTGCCTGAGGGGGCCGCTAGAGACCTTTGACTGTGCTCCCCTGCCAGAGGGGTGCACTAGAGACTCTTGCCAGCGCTCCCCTGCCTGAGGGGCGCTAGAGACTCTTGCCGGCACTCCCCTGCCTGAGGGGCGCGCTAGAGACTCTCGCCGGCGCTCATCTGCCTGAGGGNGCACTCCCCTGCCTGAGGGGCGCGCTAGAGACTCTCGCCGGCGCTCATCTGCCTGAGGGAGGCGCTAGAGACTCTTGCCAGCATTCATCTGCCTGAAGGGCGCGCTAGAGACCTTTGCCGGCGTCCCTCCCTCCGCTAATTCCCTAGTGACAGACGGCCTGACGCAAGCCGGCCAGTGGGACAGTAGCTACCCACCGCCCCCTAGCGGCTCGGTGGGCCAACCGACGCAGGTCACAACCTCACTTAAAAACTACTTGCTTACAAAATCAGACATAAAAATACAGAAGTGTCACAGCACATTACTGAAAAATTGCTGACTTTCTCATTTTTACCATATAATTATAAAATCTATTATAATATAAATATTGTACTTACATTTCAGTGTACAGACGTATAAAGAAGTTACTCTCTGTATGAAATTTTAGTTTGTACTGAGTTTGATAGTGCTTTTTATGTAGTCCGTTGTAAAACTAGGCAAATATCTAGATGAGTTGAAGACCTCCTGGAAGACCACTGTGTACCCCAAGGGGTCCATGTACCCCTGGTTAAGAGCTACCGCCTTAAAATATTAAACTGAATTACATTATTTATACAGAGCCAAGACTATTCATATCACAAAACTATGACCTTGGAATTAGGCTTGGAAAGGATTACTTCTACCTCTGTAAATGACAATAAACGTCATTTCCACCATCCACACACAAACCGACGAAAAAGTATTTCCATTGACAATAATCAAAATTTACCTCTGGGAAAAATAAGAAAAATCTGCTTGAGAATTGATTCGAGTTTGATTTACGGATATTGACTTTGTACACTTTGACATGTAATGTTAACAATTTGTGTTTTAATGGTTGCAATTCTTTACCTTTTAAATCTCAATGCCTAATGTCATTAAATAATTGTCTTTGTTGCTCTTATTGCTTCTCACACACCCCTATTTCTTGCAACTGTAAAAATTTAAGTTGATGTATATAGAAAAAAGTACTTAAAATGAACATTGATATTATCTGTGAAAATTATTAAAACGCTAACAATTGAATTCTGCCACACCTGCTTCTAGTACAGAGAACCAACATGTTGGACTATCTTGGGGAAGAAAACAGAACAGTTAATCATACATGGCTTTAGAAATGGAGGTTCTTTGTCAGTGCAACTGCTGCTACTGCAGGGCTAGTCTAGTGAAGTCCACGTTAACTTCCACATGAGCTGACTGTGTCTTCAGAGTGAGGCTCTGACCTCCGACCAGATGCCTGTCTGCTCTGCCACAAAAGTAATTCATACCAATAATAACCATTATTAATAACAATGCTTGCATGGGCCATGAGTGAGCCAGCCTTAACTGCAATGACTAGTATCTGCAGGCGGACCTACTGATTTCAGTGGGCCCGTATTACAACCACTTTATGAAATCCTCGAACGGACAGCTGAATTCTTCAATCTCAGTCCCAAAGTCCATGCAGTTTGCACATGAGTGGGAGGGATCGCCGGACTTCTCTGTAGGGCTTCATAGTCCAAATCACAATTTAGCCCCAGGAGACTGGTCATGGAGCAAAGTTCTACTCAGCTGGAGTAAATTTGTCACAATCTGCCCCATGAAAATGAGCCCTGTCTCCTAGAGGTAATGGAGCCTGGATGGGAAGTCACTTTTATTCCCTAAAAAAACCCTGCCAGATGAAAATGATTTTTATTTTGTCGAAAACATTCATAGAAATGTTTTGGACTTTCACTAAAAACCCCAAACCCACCATTTACCCACCCCAGCACTCCCTGCCCCAATTTTTGTCAGCTCAGCTATTCCTTTCTTTCTTAGATGTAAATTTCAGTTTGTAAAATATGAATAATTTAAGGAATACCCCCACAACTTTCCATATTTCAGGTCAATTTCCATTTAATAACAAAAGACATTTTCTGGGGGTAAGAAAAAGCAAACAATTGAGATGGAATTTTCCCCTTCAGTTCTACCTGTTTGCTTTCTTTTCAGAGAGAAAAGCGGTGCCATCAAGATCCTGTCCTAGTATCCCCAGAGATGCTGTAGTGCTCATTAGCCAGTTGGTCTCAAGGAATAGCAGTACCAGTGAGAGAGGAAAAATAATCATGGGGATTGAAAATAAATAAATGGGAACTGGAAACAGAGTCATGCATTTTCCACAGGTATCAATCACTACATACAATCTCTATGCTCCGTTTCATTGCATGACATGGAATTCATAGATCTAAGACCAGGCATGGAAAGTTCATTGTTACATTAGTATAACTTATTACTTTTGAGACTAGTTCACTAGATGATCCATTGCTAGATATCGTAGATCACATGAAATTTGCATCTTTGTTCAAACACCAGGTAAGTGAGCAGCCACCATGGAGAACCAAACTGCAGTGACAGAGTTTATCCTTCTGGGCTTCACAGATGTTGTCTGGCTGCAGATCCTGCTCTTCATTTTGTTACTTTTCACCTACATCTTGACCATAGCAGGAAATATTCTCATTATCTCCATCACTCTGGTCAACCGGCACCTCCACACGCCCATGTATTTTTTCCTCAGGAACTTCTCGCTTTTGGAGATTGGCTTCACCTCACCAGGGACAGAAGGATTGTGAAGAGGTTTGGCAGCATGTGACCTCCAGAAGGAGAAAGAGGAGCGTCCATGCACCAGCAATGGAGATACAGGTGAGCAATCGTTTCCATGTTCTCTCTACAGGTACTAATGCGGAGAGTGGACTAGATGACCCATCTGAGGGAAGGGAGCAGAAGGAGACTCCACCGATTGGAAGGCAAAAGATGCACTGTCCTAGAGATGGGGGTTCCACGACCACCACTCCCAAGAGGAGGAGGAGGGTGGTGGTGGTCGGGGACTCCCTCCTCAGGGGGACTGAGTCATCTATCTGCCGCCCCGACCGGGAAAACCGAGAGGTCTGCTGCTTGCCAGGAGCTAGGATACACGATGTGACAGAAAGACTGCCGAGACTCATCAAACCCTCGGATCGCTACCCCTTCCTGCTTCTCCACGTGGGCACCAATGATACTGCCAAGAATGACCTTGAGCGGATCACTGCAGACTACGTGGCTCTGGGAAGAAGGATAAAGGAGTTTGAGGCGCAAGTGGTGTTCTCGTCCATCCTCCCTGTGCAAGGAAAAGGCCTGGGTAGAGACCGTCGAATCGTGGAAGTCAACGAATGGCTACGCAGGTGGTGTCAGAGAGACGGCTTTGGATTCTTCGACCATGGAATGGTGTTCCAAGAAGGAGGAGTGCTAGGCAGAGACGGGCTCCACCTAATGAAGAGAGGGAAGAGCATCTTCGCCAGCAGGCTGGCTAACCTAGTGAGGAGGGCTTTAAACTAGGTTCACCGGGGGAAGGAGACCAAAGCCCTGAGGTAACTGGGGAATTGGGATCCTGGGAGGAAGCACAAGCAAGAAAGCACAAGAGGGGAGGACTCCTGTCTCATGCTGAGAAAGAGGTACGATTGATGAGTTATCTTAAGTGCCTATACACAAATGCAAGAAGCCTGGGAAACAAGCAGGGAGAACTGGAAGTCCTGGCACAGTCA
>NC_048309.1:40540244-40646261 GCF_013100865.1 Trachemys scripta elegans
AGTTTGAAAATCAGGGCTCTTGGGTCCTATTCCCAACTCTGCCACTGACTGGCTGTGTGACCTAAGACAAGTCAATTCTCCTTTCTCAGCCTTAGCTTCTCCCTCTTTCAAGTAGGGATAATAATGATCCGCTCCTACCTACCTCACGGTGGGTGGAGGATGGGGATCCGTTGGAGAGTGTCACTAGGAGCAGTGCATAAGATGAGGTGTCCTATCATGTTTACTCAGATCAGATTGTGACATAATAGAATAGCTGAAATAGTCGATTTTATTTGTATTTTTTTATTTTGAAATTGATAAGAGCAGCAACTACTTAGCTCAGACTCAGGCATCTTATCTAATTCTCGAGATCTAAGGGTCTCCTCTTGGTGTGCGAGGAGACAATTTAACACACTGTGACAAACAGGAGATGCTTTTGTTTTGCAACAAAATCTTTTTGCAAAGAACTTTCATCCCACTTGTTAGGAGTTCAAGAAACAAACTGGTTTAGTCTGAATGGGATTTTCTGACAGAAACGGTTCAATGAAATTTCCCCATCATCTCGATTCCTGGGCTCTATCCCTGCCCAGGGGTGAAAGGAACTTAAAGGATTTACCGTTCCGCCGGAGTCCTGAGCGGGGGTGTGGCCTCAACCGGAAGAGGCGGGGCCTTTCAAGATTTAAAGGCCCAGGGGCTCCGGCTGTGGCTGGGAGCCCCAGGGCCTTTAAATCACCCTGGACCTACCAGCTGCAGAGGCGGCTGGGAGCCGTGGGGCGAATTAAAGGGCCCGGGGCTCCAGCCACCGCGAAGCTCCGGGTTCTTTAAATCACCACGGGAGCCTGACTGCCGGAGCTCTGGGCCCTTTAAATCCCCGCCCAAGCCTTGGCTGCTGGAGCTTCGGCGGCGCTTTAAAGGGCCCGGGGCTCCCCGCAGCGGCTGGAGCCCTGGTCCCTTTAAATCTCCGCCGCGGAAGCCGGTCCAGTCCGGCACGGCGTACTGGCTCTTGCCGCTACGCCGTACCGTACCGTACTGGCTTACTTTCCCCTCTGCCGTGCCTCTGGGGGTTTGTTGTCCATTAGAACAGGAGTCAGGACTGGTGGCTTCTCTTTCTGGCTCTGCCACCGCCTTGCTGCGTAGGCCCTTGGGTAGGTCCCTTCCCTTCTCTGTAGCTCAAGCTCCTCCCCATCTGTCCAATGCGAACAGGGACAATTCTTGAACTCTGGGCGGTCGTGAGCCTGAGTGAGATAAGGGGCGTTAAAGCCTCTGTGAAGGGGAAAGGGGAATTTCTCGGTGTTTAGCACCAAGGAATTCTAAAGTTTGCTAAAATATCTAGTCTGCGGAAACAAGAAATGGTCGGGGCCAATTTTTTTAAGCTTTGTCTTTTTAAAAGCCCATTCAGGGATGTGAGGCCCTGTCTTTTAGGTACCTGGGGTTCTTTGCCAGCAGGAGAGAAGAGGTTCCTGCCTCCATTTTTGTGGCCTTAACAAACCAGGTGTTGTGCCCCAGTTCTCGTGTGAGATCCCTGAAAAAGAACATGGACTTGTCAAGAACAAATCATTCCAAACCAATCCTAGCTCCTTCTTTGGCAGGGTTATAGGCCTAGTGGAGATGGGTAAACAGTAGATGTGATCTCTCTTGGTGTTTCTAAGGCTTTTGACACAGTCCCATGGGACATTCTCACAAGCGAACGAGGGAAATGTGGTCTAGATGTAATCAGTGTAATGGGAGTGCAGAGCTGGGTGAAAGCCCAGACTCCAAGAGCCCTTCTCCATGTCTGGCTGTCCAACGGAGAGGGTGTACCTAGTGGGTCCGTCAGGGATCAGTCCGGAGGCCGGTACTATTCAATATTTTCCTTAAGGATTTGGAAAATGGAGTGGAGAGCATGCTTCTACAATTTGCAAATGACACCAAGCACTTTGGAGCACAGGATTGGAATTCAAAATGCCCTTAACAAATTGGAGACTTGGTCTTCTTGAGCCAGACTCCATGGCTGGGCCCCTCTCTCTAGACTGGGCTGAAGTGAAACCCCAGAACCAAACCCTCCTCCTGGGCAGTGCGCTCCCACCTTCAATGGGCAGATGCTGCTTAGCGCTGTCAGAGCAGCTTTTGCTGGGGGCTTCTCCCAGCACTTTCCAATAGTGGGAAATTATTAAATCCCCGTTTGACTGCTGGGGACAGAGCCAGAGAGGGGGGAGCAATTTGCCCAAAGTCCCACAGGGAAAGGAAAACACCCAGCAGTGGAACCAACAGGAAACCCAGCAATGGAACTCAGGAGTCCTGACTCCCAATCCCCTGGTCCAGTCACTCCAGCGGAGCACACTCCCTCTCAAAGGCAGGGGGAGTGGACATGGGGGCCTGGTTGTAATTGCCAGCTGTGGGAGGGAGCGTGCAGCAGTGGTTAGCGAAGGGGCCTGGAAAGAAGGCCTGCTGGGTCCCACCATACTTCTGACACTTGGTGTGACCCTAAGCCAGTAGCTTCCCCGCTCCAGGCCTGTTTCTCATCAGTGGGGTTGGGGTCGCAGTCCCGATAGCCCAGGGGGGTCGGGAGGCTCCAGGAAGGTGTGTAAAGTGCTGGGATGTCGGGATCCCGGACGCGCTGTCATCCCCGCACTAGGACGGTGTTCTGCACCCACTGCTGCTGGCCAAATTTCTCCGTCCCTTGACAATAAGACAGACTCTTGTTTTCACAGCCAGCCGATCGCCCCGTGCCATCACCCTGCCTGCTTCCTGGGCAGGGTAACTCCTCAGCTCACCACCACCCTCTTCAGCCTGCCTTGGGCTTGGAGAGTGAGGAGAAGGGCGAGGGACGACCCTGAACATCCTCCATCTATCGCTCCGTCACCAGAGCAAGTGAGTGGCCCTTGGGGGCATCCCCTGTCTGTCTGGGGAGAGGCAGAAAAAGGGGGAGAGAATCTCTCCCAAAGGAGATTGGATTTGCAAACAGCCCCCAGGAACCCCTCGCTCTCAGACCGGGAAGGGGCTTCTCCAGAGCCGTCTCCAGTGTGTTTGGCAAGGTCCCAGCAATGGGGCTCCCAGCCCTTCCCTTGTGGGAGACTGTTCCCCAGGATGAGAGTCTGTGAGCTGGTCCAGACCCAGTGAGCTGCTGAGCATGGAAATCAATGGGAACCGAGGGGGCCCTGGCCTTGCTATGCCTAGGGACTTTGAAGTGGGGAATGGTTTCCCAGGAGAAGTCCGGACTCCTGGGTTCAGGGTCGGCTTTAGCAAGTGCGGGGCCCGATTCGTGGGGCAGCACTTCGGATTGCCGGCTCGGAGAGGTGGCCCCGTGGGGCTGCCGCGCTCCGGATGGCGCTCTGGCCGGGAATGCAGGGCCACGGGGCTTGCCGCGGTCTGGCCGACGGTCCGGGCGGGGTCATGGAGCTGCAGGACTGCTGCGGTCCGGCTGGGGCTGCGGGACCGCGGGGCTGGCCGGAGCTGCAGCCAGGGTCGCAGGGCTGTGGGGCAGCCACGCTCTGGCCAGAGCTCCAGCCGGGGTCGCGGAGCTGCCGTGGTCCAGCCGCAGCTCCAGCCAGGAGAGCGGGACTGCAGGGCTGGCTGCGCTCCGCAGGAGCTCCAGCCGGGAGACTGGGGCCGCGGGGCTGCCGCGCTCCAGCCGGCGCTCTGGCCAGGGGACTGGGGCCCCCGAAGATGACTGCCTCCGGGGTGAGTGTGTGGGGCTTTCTTAGGCGCGGGGCCCGATTCTGGGGAATCGGGCGAATCGGCCTAAAGCCGGCCCTGCCTGGGTTCTGTTCCTTCTCTAGCCTGGGGGGGGGGGGGGGGGGGGGGTGAGTGTGGTCTGGGGTCGCAGGAGGGAGCTGCTTGTCCAAAGTGACCAGTGTCTTTGTGACTGACCCCAGTGCTCGAAAAGGACGAGACTCCCAGGTTCTTGCAGCCCCAGGGATGACGAGGCGGAGCGTTGAGGGGGAGCAGATCATGCAATGAACTCCTGCCAGTGGGGGTAGCTTGCCCTCCCTGCACCCCCGTGGGGGGAGCAGGAGCTGCTCCGGCTGGGGCAGGGATGGGGAGGGACCAAACAGGCTGGTTAGTGAGCGGCTGCCTTGACCCCAGACTCACGCCTGCTCCCCGCTGGGTTCCAGGATGGCCAGGCTCCTGAGGAGGTTCAGGAAGAAGGCTCTGCAGGTGGCCCCAGAGCCTGAGGGAAGCAGCCACCATCTTCCCCAGGAGCGGAGCGGCCCCTCCGTCCCCGCTGGAGGGGAAGAAGCTCCCGGCCGCGCCAGGAGGTGGAAGTGCCCAGCCTTCTGGCGGAGGAAACCCGCTCCCGGCACAGGCGCCGAGGTGGGAGCATCACCTCCCAGGCCAAACTGGGGCTGGGCCAGGCTGCGGCTGGGCGGGCAGGACCCAGCCCAGGGGCGGAACCGGGCAGGGTGGCTCTGGGGCTTGTTGTTGTGTGGGCAGCAGCGGCCCCAGGAGCCCAGCCCCAACTTCCAACAGGGGCCATCGCCCTGCTCGGTCAGTGAGGACCTTCCAGCCTCCCCAGGGCAGGAGGTGGAGGATCCCTCTGCCAGCCCCAGCAGCTCGGGCTGCTCCCCATCCGACAGCAGCAGCGCCTGCGACTCGGACAGCAGCCTGGCCGACGGACGCGTCTGCTTCGTTCAAGGTGAGGAGCCAGGCTGGGCTCAGGGAGGGGGGAGAAGGGGGCTGTGAACACCCTGGGCCCAGGCCCTCGAGCAGTGCTATGGGGGCGGTCTCCAGCCCAGGTGTCTGGCCTGAGCCATGTGAACCCCACGGACACTAGATGCTGCCACTTTGGTCCTTGGTGCTCCATTGGGCGGGGATGGGGGGAGGCACCTCCAAGGGAGTCCAGGACAGTGGGGAGGGTCTCTTTGCTATGGGCTCCTGAAGGAGTTGGGGGCTGATGCCATCACTGAGAGGGGGGAATGTGGGGCCCAATCTGCCCTATGTCCCAGAGGTGGGAAGGGGACACATTGTCCCACCATGCCCCTGTCCTTCCCCGCGTGGCAGCAGGAGTCACCTTGTCCCCTTCTCTCCCTGGTGCAGCGTCCGCCAGGGACTCCGAGGACGACGAGGAGAAAGAAGAACGGGTAGACTTGGTAACAGAGGAGGCTGCTCTCATGAACATCCGAGAGCAGCTCCATGCCCGAGAAAAGGTACAAACGTTCCCCAGCTGTGCTGGAACTGAGATTGTCCTGCTCCTTCCCAGCATCCTGACCCCTGCAGAAGGTCTTGGCCCTAATGGGGACCTTTCTCCTTCATGATCTGGGACCCCCAAGATGGGGGTGTTTGTCACACACCAGCCAGGGTCTCCTCCCTGCACAGGCACTGTCCCAGTTCCTGACCCTAATTGTGGAGGAGTCGTGGGTGATTTGGACAATAGGCGGGTCCCCACTATCCCCCATTCAGGCCTAAGTCCTGCAGCTGGTGTGGCTGGGGCAGGGAGGTCCCTGGCTAACTGGCTCTCTCTCCCCTAACCCCACTCCTGGTGGGCGCAGGACCAGGTGCAGCAGCTCGTGTTCCTGCACGCCATCTATGCCGCGTGCCTCGCTGCCCAGCAGAGAGGGGACGACACATTGGAGCCACACTGCTCGAAGGCGGCTGTGGCGGAGAGGATTGTGGTGAGTGAGACATGGCGGCCGGCAGCTGGAGGGTGGACAGAGACATGGGAGGGGCAGGGGTCTCCCCGGGCCGACGGTTGGGGGATGGCTGGTTCTGGAGGGCAGCTGAGGGCAGGGATTGATGGGGCTGAAGATTGGGGAGAGGAGACGGGAGAACTAGTGGGCAGGAATCGGAGGAGCGGGAGGCAGCTGGGGGGATCCTGCTGGCTGTGTAATCTCCTCCTTGGGAAGTGTCAGTGAGGCCCNACAATAGGCAGGTCCCCACTATCCCCCATTCAGGCCTAAGTCCTGCAGCTGGTGTGGCTGGGGCAGGGAGGTCCCTGGCTAACTGGCTCTCTCTCCCCTAACCCCACTCCCGGTGGGTGCAGGACCAGGCGCAGCAGCTCGAGTTCCTGCAGGCCATCTACGCCGCGTGCCTCGCTGCCCAGCAGAGAGGGGAGGACACATTGGAGCCACACTGCTCGAAGGCGGCTGTGGCGGAGAGGATTGTGGTGAGTGAGACACGGCGCCCGGCAGCTGGAGGGTGGACAGAGACATGGGAGGGGCAGGGGTCTCCCGGGGCCGACGGTTGGGGGTTGGCAGGTGCTGGAGGGCAGCAGAGGGCAGGGATTACTGGGGTGAAGATTGGGGAGAGGAGACGGGAGAACTAGTGGACAGGAATCGGAGGAGCGGGAGGCAGCTGGGGGGATCCTGCTGGCTGTGTAATCTCCTCCTTGGGGAGTGTCAGTGTGGCCCGAATCTCACACGCTCCTTTGTCTCCTTTGCGTCTCACAGGAGCTCATTGAGGAGCTTCCTCCTAACTCTCCACCCGGCGCCGTCCTGGCCAATTCCCTCATTGCTGTGGCCAACCTCAGGTACCGAGACCCTCCCGCCTGGTTCCCCTAACCCCAGTGCTGCTCAGGCCCGTGGCTGGGAGTCACTGCCCCTCCCACTCCCAGCTCACCTCCCAAGGGGGGCTCCTCTGGCAGAGGTGGGGGGAAGGGTCACTCCCTCTCCTGGCTGCTCTGTTCTTTGCACTCCAGTACATTGCAATGGCTTTGGGGAGAGGCTGACTCCCAGGATCAGATACAGGAGGGGCAGCAGGGTCCAGGGAACAGGCGCCATTCCTGCCCTGCCACTGTCGGTCTGGGAAACCTCGGCCTTATCATTCCCTGGCTCGGTGCCTCAGTTTCCATTCTCTCCAGCCTCTGCCTATTTCCCTGCAGTTTCACGTCCGTGTCAGTGTCAGTCCCACCCCCGCACTGCACAGTCTAATACCGGCTCCTCTCTCTTGCCAGCACCATGACACCTGCCCTGGAGCCGGAGCTGGAGACCCACCTCCTCCAAGCCACCCTGCACGCAGTCTTCACTCTGGGCACGCAGATGGACACCAACCAAGTCCAGGTAGATCAGCCAGCTGTTATCCTGCCCGAATCCTTGCTAATTGCCTGCAGTGGGATGTGAATGAGAGACGCCAGGATATGTGTTTGGGGGTCTCACCAGTGCTTCCCAGAGACCCCTCTTCCCATCCTGTGGCAGATGTAGCCCCAGTTTCCCTAACTCTGACCCACGGCTCTCCCTTGCTTTGCAGGATCTGCATAGGGTCATACCAGACCTTCTGGATGCCATGCTGGGGAACCTGCTGGCAAAGACCCCAGACACGGACAAGCTCCACTACATCTTGGAGGTGAACCCGATGAGGGGTTGGGGGCAATTTGACCTTCACTCTTAGATCCATTTTCCAGTCTGTCCTCCTAGCTGGGCCCCCAGTGGCCGTCCTTGGTCAGGGCAGTCAGTGCAATGCAGGGTCAGGCCCTTCCTCCTTGAAGGACAGAGGAAGGAGCTGGGACTTCACCCAGAGCTCTGCCTGGTTGTGTCGAGCACTAAGCACAGGGCCGCTGGCTGGCTTGGGGAGTGAGAGTCTGAACCCCTCCTGGGAGATCCAGAAGATGGTCCTCAGAGAAGAGCCACAGCCTCATTCCTAGAGAAACAGGAGGTCCCAGAGAATCAGCCCTTGTCTCTGATGGTCCCCGAGATTCCTGGGGGGATTGTGCTCACACTCAGTCCCTTCACCCAGCCAAGGACTTGAGAGCCAGGGAGGGGGGAGGGGTCTGTCTCTTTCCTGGGGAGCTGTTCAGGAATCAGCAGTTCAGGGAGGATGGGACCAGCCCCGACACTGAGCATTGTCCCAATCTAGAGAGACAATGACAAGTTGTGACCTGCAGGATACAAGCATCGTCCTGGGGGCAAGAGTCCCCTTCTACAGCTCTGCGGTCAATGAATCAGATATTCCACCCCCACCGCATGCAATGTCTCAGCCCCCTGGGGATGTGGGGGGCCATTAGCACAACACATGCACCCCCCCCATCAATCCTGAGCTGCCTCCTTTCCCCACAGCACATTAACTACTGGACCGTGTCCAGGGTGCCACGAGAGAGAGCCAGGGCCATCAGGAGCAGCGCGGCCCTGCTCACGTCCGTCATCTCCCTCCCTGACTTTGACGTAAGTGGCCTCTGAGCCCAGCTTCCTGACTCCAGGCGTAGGGGGCGGCTCCATCGGGCTGTAGGATCTGCTGCTGCAGGGGCTGTGGGCTAGGAGTGTTCCTCTTGGGGAGGCAGAGTCAGAGCAGAGAATGAGCCTGGCTTGAGTCAAGTTCTTCTTGTCCTGGTTAAGTGGCGACTCTCTCTTGTAAGGGGAGCGGGCTCCAGGTTCTTGCCTTCCTGTCATCCTGGAGCAGCTGGGGAAGCAAATCCTCCTGGAGGGCCCTGCCCGCATCCCTGTTCTCCTGGCTCCCTTGAGGGCAGAGATAACTAAGGGTCCAGCTCTAGCTCCTATCCTCTAGCATCTCCTGCAGAGGGGCTGAGGGGAAGGAGAGTCCTGGCCCGGGGGGGACTGGGAGCTGACAGGAAAATGCTGATGGAGTCCCCTCTCCCTCTCCCGTCCATTAGAACTCAGCCGAATTCCCCAGGATGGGCCACCACGTGGCCCAGCTGGCTCTGTCCATCAGTGACCCAGACGAGGACATCAGCCGGCAGGCCAGGGAGGGGGTTTACCGGCTCTACCAGCTCCTGCTGCGCCAGAGGGGTAAGGAACCCGGCTAGACGAGTGAGACTGGGACCCCAGCCAATTTCTCTCCGAGTGACCCCGGCTGGCGGATCAGTCTCTCTCTATCTCTTTCTGTGTTCTCCACCACCCCCGCAGTTCTGTTGGGCTCTGCCCACTGTGCAGCCCCCAATGGGATTGGAAGGACACAAGCCCTGCAACCAGAATGACCGATGTGTATGTGTCTCTCTCTTTCCCAGACCTGAACATCCATGAGGTCGAAGACCTGTGGGTGTGTGACTGGCACCAGGACAGCAGGCTCCTCGGCTATAAGAACACCGCCAGGGTAGGGGAGGTAAGGACACTCTGCCAGGGCATGGCACAGCTCTGCAGGCAGGTGGCTGCCTCCTGGAGCCACGCGACGGAGTTGCCGTTCTAGGCCAGGATTTGGAGCCTGGTTCGGGGCAATCTGCTGAAGCCTCACATCTGGTTGGTTTCAGGTTTTTGCCAAATTCTTCTCGGAGGGGCAGAGAAGATTCTTCCTGCAGACAGCAGTGCTGGCCATGCACGACCCCCTGCTGCGTGTCAGCCAGGCTGGGCTGCTCCTCACTTACTCCCTCCTGGGGCAAGCCGAGCAGCTGATGGGGAGCAAGGTGAGCAGCTGCATTAGACTCAGGAGATTGGGGGGGGGCAGGCCTCATTCCCATCCTCTGGCCATTCCCGGCCTGGCAGCAAGGCGACTGGTGGGGAATGAGAGTGAGAGCAGCTGCTCCTGGGAAGGGAGATGAATTCACCTCCATGAGCAGGAGGGAGCCAGCTTGTCCCCGGAGCAGTTCCAGCCCAGCTCGTTAGCAAGGCTAATGAATGACAAGCATTGCCTCAGCACGGACTTCTGTTCTTGGGAAGGGCAGCAGAGTGCTCTACGTGCCCTCTGCGAGCCTCTCCTGTCACCCGCGCCACCACCCAGAGTTGTTCCCGTCACTGGCAGCCTGGGAGGCCAAGGACTGAGGGGTGATGGCGACTGACCGGGCAGTTCTGAGGCACATGGGCGGGGGAAGCTCGTCCTGCTGCTGGCAGGGCTGGACTCGCTCTAGAGAGAACGGGAGGATTCAGTCAGCAGGGGCTGCTGATCTGCCCCATTCACCAGGGCTGCCATCCTCTGGCTTCAGCCTCAGTGGCTGGGATGACTTGGGGAAAGGTCTCAAACTCCCCACATCCCACTTCACTGCTGCCAGAATCCCTCCACTCCCCCCCCCGCCACTAGAGCCCCCTCCCTGCCCAACCTGGGTGGGGGTGGAGGAGAGAGGTCGGAGAACTTGAGCTGTGGATTGGAGGTGGAACAGCTGTCAGGGGCACTGGGTGGGAGATGGCAGGAGCTCCCCCTACAAGGAGGGGGGTTGGCACTGGAGGTCCCTAGAAAGACTCCATTCTGGGGGTCAGGAGGGGGACTTCATCCCTCAGAGGTGCACGGGTTCTGGGTGGAAATGCTGCTGGTCCCAGGTGCCCTTAATTCCCCCTGATTCCGCGGGGGTGTCTGAGTCTGTGACAGGTCCTCGTTCCCTTGCAGCAGGAGGACGTCACGGCCAACATAATGAACCAACTTTACATCATCCGGCACTTGCGCCAAGTGCCGGAGGCGCTGCAGGAATTCTGCCTCCAAGGCCACCAGCAACTCCCGCTCCCTCTAAACGGGGAGTGTAGTGAGACTGAGTGGCCTCCCTCCGAGCAGGAGAGCGAGGGCCCCTCTACACGCCCCTTGGAGGGCGGGGCCTATATCGCCCCACCCCCCTCGCCTGAAGGACTTTTTGTTGCTGGCCACCAGGGACTCTGGTGGACTCTCTTGAGACTGAGTGGCCTCCCTCCGACCACGTGAGTGAGGGATCCCCTACACGCCCCTTGGAGGGCGGAGCCTATATCGCTCCGCCCCCCTCACCATAAGGACCGGGGCGTGGGGCCGGAAATATAAAAGGCCGGCCCTGCACCACAGTTGGGGGACAGCCTGCAACAGAGGAGGACACTTGGCCTGTTCTCCAGAGGCCCCTAACCCTAACCCTAACCCCAGGCCTGGACGAGGACTGGCCCGGAGTCCCCACTGCGGTTTACCCCAAGGAGCCGGAAAAGGCCTGGAGGCCACAGCTACCAAACCTCGGCCGGGGAGGCAGGACGTAGCCCAGGGACAGCCCGGGAGCTGCTGGCTGCAGAGCCCGGCGCGACTCAGTTGGCGTGTTGCGGCTGGATCCCCGCCGACGCCTGGGCAACCAATCCTGCCCCTGCCAGCGCCTTGGGCTGGGACGCGGGGGAGGAGGGTGGGACCGCGTCCCCCTGCCACCCCACCCCGGGTGGCTGACCCCCTACACGGTTCAAGGAGGCTGTAGCCCAGGACAGGAACTGTTTGTTGGCTGGCCACCGGGGCCCCGTCCAGGCTAGAGCCAGCCCTGTCAAGTCTGTCTGTTTGCTGGCTGCCAGGGTTCCACCCAGGCCAGGGCCCGCCCTTGAAGTTTGGGTGTTTGTGGGATGCTTGGGCCCCGCCCAGGCCTGAGCCACCCCCGATACACTGTGTTGAGGGGCTGACCACTTGAGCGACCTCAGCCCAGCAGCGCCGGCTCAACCATTTTTCCGCCTCAAGCAAAAAAAACCCCAAAAAACAACGCTCGGACTCCCAAAGCGAGCAAAAAGAAAACCAAAAAACCCCAACCACTCGGACTGCCGCCGCCCGAACTGCCGAAGTGCAAAAAACAAAAAAGTCGCCCGGACTGTGCTGCCCCAAGCATGGAGGGAATGCCGCCCCAGGCGTGTGCTTCCTCCACTGGTGCCTGGAGCCGGCCCCGCACCTGGTTGCGACAGCTGATCGCTGAGGTGGGGCGGCTGCTCCACCCCCATGCAAGAGGACGCTAGAGTAGGCCAAAGCAGCTGCACAGGCTAGAAGCCAATCAGAGAAGGGCCAAACGAGAGCCAATCAGGGCCGAGATTAGAGCCAGCCAATCACGGCTAGGCTAGGCCCTATATAAAGGCTGCCCAGGCAAGCAGCAGTCAGTCTGTCCCAGACCTTAATGGGAGAAAGTCTGTCTCCAGAGCAGGAGACCAGCATCTCAGAAAGAGCCGTGCTGGGCAGGCTCAAGGGAGCCTACTACAGCTCCGGCCTGAAGACCTGCCAGACTGCGGGCCCTGATATAAAGGGCCCGGAGGGGAAGTGGCCCAGGGACAGTTGGACAAGGGGAGAGCAGGGAGGCTGCCACTGGAGGATACCTGAGTGGGGACCCAGAGTAGTGGGTGGGCCTGGGTCCCCCCCTTCCCTCTTGTACTGCACCTGGCCATGCGGTGGCGGAGTCAAACTGCAACCGGCCCTTGAGACAAGGGGCTAGACTTTGGGGGTTGTGGTTGGCCACTGAGGCAGGTGCAAGGACTGTTGCTAACCTGATTCCCCCCTCCCCCACCGGAAGGAGATGAAGATGGATTAGGGAGCACTGCCAGAGGGCAGTGGTCTGAAGAAGGACACCGTCAAGCGGACTAGGCAGATTGTGCCACATTGAGATACAAAATGGTGGAGAAAAGAGACTTCTATTGGAGGGCCTGGGCGGCTCGGCTCGCCGAGCAGCAGAGGGAGTTGTTCCGGCTGCTGTGGAAGTCGGCACCCAGACCAAACAAGAGATCCGGCACCAAGTGCGAGAGGCCGGGACCGGGAACGCTGAACTGCTTTGCCTACAGGCGATGGGGACCCTAAAAGAGGGAGAGTCCCTACTGGGAGGGGGCAGAGAGGCCCCACCCAGAAAAGGCACCCCCTGTGAGAGTAATGGGGGTCCCCAGCTTGTTGGGTCTGTGGGGAGCCAGGGCACCTGAAGAGAGAGTGCCCCTACAGGACTCCCAAGGCCCGGGCCAGCCCAGAAGGAAAGGCTAGGGCCCGGGCCCAAACAAGCAGGAGAAGGGACATCGCAGGGGAAAGACCCAGAAAGTGCTTCCATTGCCACCAAGGGAGACATTTAAAGAGGCACTGCCCCCTGAGGAAGAAAGGGGGAGTGTCCAAGACAAGGGCTCGATCAGAGACCAGCCCCAAGGAAGAGGTGGTGAAGACGGAGGCCCCTAGAGAGAAAGGGGCTGGGGCAGAGAGGTCCCACCAAAATGAGGGAACCCACATAGGAGCCAGGAGGGCCCATGTGGGAACCCAAACAGAAGTAGGAACCCACGTAGGACCAGACATTCTACAGTGGGAACCCAGATTCTAGAGGTGGGAAGCAGGTGGCTCCAGACTTTGGAGGACCTGCAAGAGGAAAGAGATGCCCTGCAGGTCCCGCGGCGAAGGAAGCTGGGGCGATAGGAACTCTTTCCTCCCCTCCCCCGTGAGCATTTTTAAGGGAGAGGGATTGTGGTGGGGCAGCTGCCCCACCCCCATGTGAGAGAGGGCTAGAGTAGGCCAGAATGGCGGTGCAAGCCAGCAGCCAATCAGGGAAGGGCCTACTGAGAGCCAATCAGGGCCGAGATTAGAGCCAGACAATCAGGGCTAGGCTAGGCCCTATATAATGGCTGCCCAGGAGAGCAGTAGGTAGTCTGTCCCAGAACGTCATGGGGGAAGGTCTGTCTCCAGAGCAGGAGACCAGCACCTCGGGCTGGGCAGTACTGTACCTGGCCATCCAATGGCCGAGAGAAATTGTAACCGGCCCTTGAGATAAGGGGCTAGACTTTGGGGGTTGCGGTTGGCCACCGAAGCAGGTGCAAGGACCGTTACTAACCCACGCCTCCTGGAATGGGGTGAGGATGGATTAGTGAGCACTGCTAGAGGGGCAGTGGCCTGAAGGACACTCTCAAGCAGTGAGCAACGTGGGTCCAGATGCCAACGGAGGACAAGAGACGGATGGGATGCTGCCAACAGAGGGCGTTCCCCATGGACTGAGCTAATTCCCGGAGCGACCAGCGGGAGGCGCCATGGTGGTGAGTCCCAACCCCGTCAAAACCACCCAGCCCTATTGTGGGCCCACTGCTACTCTGCAGACTCTGGTCCGGACCAGACTGGGCCAGCCGGAGTGGCCTCCCTCGGAGTTGGAGAGCGAGAGGGAGAGCTAGTGGAAGGGGAAATAGAGCCCCCCGGCACTCACAGAAACTCTCTCCCCTCTCTGTGGAGCAGGGTTCTTCCCTCTGCCCCCCAAATTCCTTCATATGGGGCAGGACCTCTTTCCCTTGCACCCACTCCCCTCCCCCCTTTCCTTGGTCTACCCTCCTCCCATTCCGGCTGCGCCCATGTAGTGCAGAAAGGCCCTTGTGTCAGGGCCACAGCCCCACTGGAGCTCGGAAAGCTCCACTTTTGAGGAGGTAGGGGTGGGACAGAGGCTCAGGGCTAGTTTCATCTCCTGCCCTTTATTCTCCCCTTGGCCCTTCTATGGTGTCTCTAGGTATGACAGGAATAGGAGCCTCCTTCCCAGCTGTCTACCAGGCCCTGGGATCTGGCACAGCCTCCCAGACGGGCGCATCTGGTAGCTGAGCCGCGTCAGGGAGCAGTGGGGACAGGTCACCTCGTCCCATCCAAGCAAGCAATGCTGACTCTCAAAGAGGCTTAGATGGAAGACCCCAGTCCCTCATGGAGGTAAGAGCCATTTACTCCTTGGGGCGTGTGGGTCTCTTGGGGGAGAAATGGAATTCCCGATGCATAGCCTGTCTGGGAGCTTCCCATGTCCCTGGCTCCCAGTTCTGGGACAGAGACTTCTCCATCATCCTACCACCCAGGTTTCCTTCCTAGGAAGTGGCTCTCCAGAGACGTCCTCAAACCTGGGCTCCTGAGAGCATTTCTGGCAGGAGACTCCAGCCCCTGGGGCATGAAGAGAGCATCGGGTAGTCTTGATCACCTGGCATCTCAGGTCTCTAGCTCCACTTCCCGCAGCAGTGGGGTTTCTCCAGCCCCCTCACCACACCTGTCAGCCTCTGAATATCAGAGTCACCAGAACGAGCAAACTTCAGTTCCAGTCAGTGGGGCCTGTGTGTCCTCAGTCCCTCTGGAAAGCAGGTGTGAAATGGGGAGCAAGGACCCCAAGCCACGAACAGTGGGAGTGGGCAGAGCAGGTCTGTAACAGGGTGCTTTCCCTCGGGCTGCACAGCCTGGGGCCTAGCCAAGCTGACTATAGACTGAGCCCTAACTGAGAGGCAAAAGGAGAGGCCAGCCCCTCCCACCTCCCCTCCCCCTGGAGCGTCGCTAAACTATCAAAAATGAATACAGTGGAGTCACATCATATGCGGGGGTTAGGTTCTAAGGTCAGCACATGTCAGGGTTCCCTCCCCACTCTGAATTTTAGGGTACAGATGTGGGGACCTGCATGAAAGACCCCCTAAGCTTATTTCTACCAGCTTAGGTTAAAAACTTCCCCAAGGCTCAAATTCCTTCCTTGCCTTAGTAGCGCTGCCACCATCAAGTGATTGAAACATTCAGGGAGTGCCACTTGGAGCCCCACCTTGCCCCTGCCAGCCCCTCTGAGGGGGGTCAGTATTATCCCTGTTCGCTGGGGCATAGGGATAGAAAGCAACTGGCTGCAAGGTCACACACGACGTCCCTGACAGAGGCAGGAAGGAAGCGTGGGACTGATACCAGTCCAGCTCCAACCACTAGACTCCAGCCACTTCCCAAGTCAGAGAACCCAGGAGCCCTGACTCTGACACTAGGCCTTAAATGACCAGACCAACCTCCCTCCCACTCAGGAAGCCAAAGAAGGGATCCTCTGCTGAGCTCCCCTTGGCAATGCCGCTGTCAGCGACCATTGCTAGTGGGTGCCAAGTGCCTGAGCAGGGAACTGCTTGAGAGCCTCCTAGAGACTCGCAGGTGTTTGACTGTGACCCTCAGGGAGCCATGGCAAGAGACTCTCCGGCTCTAACAAAGGGTTTCTGTTCTCCTAGACAGTCAGCCCGTGAGGCCAGTTTGCAGAATGGGGAAGAGCCCTTTGGCGAGGCGTTGGAGGATTCACCATGAAGGTGGCAGCAGCGGCAGTGCCTGGGTCCCCATGGGCCAAGCCTCCACTCCTGACACTCCAGGCTAATCTCCCCCTGCTCTCAGTGGGGCTTGGCTTTAGCTGCTGGGCCTGTGAGTCTAGACCAGGGGTCTCAAACTCAAATGACCATGAGGGCTGCTTGAGGACTAGTTCATTGGCCCGAGGGCTGCATTGCTGACACCCCCACTCGCTGTCCCCGGCCCTGCCCCCAGAGGGGGCAGGATGGGTGTGGCGGGGGCTCAGGGCAGGAGTTGAGGTGTAGGGGGCTCAGGGCAGGGAGTTGGAGGGGTGAGGCAGGGGGTCGGGATGCAGGGTGTAGTAGGGGGCTCTGGGCAGGAGGTTGGGGTGTGGGGGTGCAGGAGGGAGTGTGAGGTGTGGCAGAGGGTTGGGGTGCAGGCAGGGGGCTCAGGGGAGGAGGTTGGGGTGCAGAAGGGGTGGGGGATGCAGAAGGGGGCTCAGGATATGAAGTTGGGGTGCAGGAAGGATGTGGGATGTGGCAGGGGGCTGAGGGCAGGAAGTTGGGGTGCAGCAGTGGATTGGGGTGCAGGCAGGAGGCTCATGGCAGGGGTTGGGGTGTGGGGTGCAGGCGGGAGTGCAGGCAGGAGGCTCAGGGTGTGGGGTGCAGGAGGGAATGCGAGGTGTGGCAGAGGGTTGGGGTGTGGGGTGCAGGAGGGAGTGCGAGGTGTGGCAGAGGGTTGGGGTGCAGGCAGGGGGCTCATGGCAGGGGGTTAGGGTGCAGGAGGGCATTGAGCTCTGGCCTGGAGCCGCTTACCTAGAGAAATAGCCCCGCAGGCCGCATGTTGGAGACCCCTGGCCTAGGCCGAGCACTCAGGGATTTCCATCAGCCTGCTCAATGGCGAATGCAGCCCCCCAAAGAAGGGAAGAAGAATGGAAGTGAAGGAGTGAAGCTGGACCATCCGCTGAGCTGCTGCAATCAAGTGAGCAGAGCCGGGGAGAGAAGAGGGAGAACTCGAAGGTGGCTGGCGGCCGTATGGAGGAGAAGCAGTTTGGGAGCCAGGAGAGGAGAAATAAATAGTTAATGACAAATGCTGCAGGCTCTCTCTTGTGTGGTGAAGGGTCGAAAAGGGGTCTCTTTACTATCGCGCTGAACTTTAAAATAGCTGTGTATGATGGGGGGGGGGGTCTATAAAGGTAAGAGGTCCCTCTAGGGCCTTGAAGTCCCAGATCCTTGGGCTACTGCATCCTTCTACCAGCTGATCTCAACCCAGCAACTCCCTCAGATGGTAGCAGTAGTGAGCTCTTGTCCTCCTTTTGTGGACGAGCCACCAGAAAAAGCGCACAGTACATGTGGCCAAGGAAATAGAGGCAGTGTTGCCTGTTCATATGGCTCTTGTGGGGGAACACGGCAGGTTACGCTGGACTAGGTAGGAGCCATGTCTCCTGCACGTTCCGAGGCTCCAGAGACCTCTCTCCAGATCCCAGAGCTTCCTCAGAGCCCTAAAGAGCCAGATGGACTCTGACCTCTCTCCCCCCACCGCAGCAGTCCAGAAAAAGTTCTGTGTAGACATGTTGTGTCCTCTTCTACCACACTCCCCTGTTGGCAACTAATGCAGTCACAGAGTCCAGGCTCGGTTTGGTCACAGAGATCTCCTTGGGACTGTCACCTGATGTTCTGAAATTACCTCTGAGTACATTTTCCCTACCAGCTTGGGACTCCAGAACCCTGCCTTGTTGAGCCAGAGGGGCTAGCCTGCTGCAGCACAGACCCAGAATTTAACTAAAAACAGCTCAGCAGGTTACCTATCTCCAGCACCCAGACACCTAGCTCTGAATGGGATCCAAACCCTAAATAAATCTATTTTACTCTATATAAAGCTTATACAGGGTAAATTCATAAATTTTTCACCCTCTATATCACTGATAGAGAGATATGCACAGCTGTTTGCTCCCCGAGGTATTAATCACTTACTCTGGGTTTATTAATAAACAAAAGTGATTTAAGTGGTTTCAAGTAATAACAGACAGAACAAAGTAAGTTACAAAGCAAAATAAAACAAAACACTCAAGTCTAAGCCTAATATGTTAAGAAACTGATTACAGGTAATATCTCACCCTCAAAGATGTTCCAATGAGCTTCTTTCACAGACTAGACTCCTTCCTAGTCTGGGCCCAATCCTTTCCCCTGGTACAGTCTTTGTTAGATCCAGCAGACATCTCATGTGGTAAGCAGGGGTTTTCTCATGACTGGAAGCCTCCTTTGTCCTCCTCCACCCCCTTTTATAGCTTTGGCACAAGGCGGGAATCTTTTGTCTGTGCTTGTCCCCACCACCGCTTCATCAGTGGAAAAGTATGAGGATTAAGATGGATTCCAGTATCCTATGATATGCTCACATATCACTGTAAGTCCCTTATTCTCCATTCTTCCTGGGTTGGCCCACACATACACTGGAAGGTTTGCAGATAAATAAACCATATACAACCAATTGTCCTAGTGAATTGGAGCCATCAAGATTCTAAACCACCATTAATGGCCCACACTTTGCATAATTACAATAGGACCTCAGAGTTATACTTCATATTTCTAGCTTCAGATACAAGAATGATAGATGCACACAAATAGGAGGAATATATTCTGTAGGTTATAACCTTCGTTATGATGCCTTACAAGAGACCTTTTGCATAAAGCATTTTCCAGTTACATCAGATTCACACTCCTAAGCCTATTTCCATCAGACACATGGAGTGCAACGTCCCAGGCTTGTTAGAGGTGAGGCAGGGAGAGTAACGCAAAGAACTGATCCAGGAACCCCAGAAGGCAATGGCTTCTATATTACGAATTTTTGTTCTGCTGCTCAGCACCATCATAAAATACCAGGAATGGGGTTGGGATTTTCAAAGGAATCCATGGAAACTATGTACCCAACTCCCATTCAATCTCAACAGCATCTGGGAAACACTCGCCCTTAGAGTTATTTGAAAATAAGAGTCTAAAATATGAAATGCCTCATATTACCCATATAATATAATTATTACCCATAAAATAGAAAACCTCATATTACCCATACCCTCAGGTGTACTGAGGGTATGGGTAAATCTCTGCTCTTTAAAGCACTGAAGAATTCAGGATAGATAGATAGATAGATAGATAGATAGATAGATAGATAGATAGATAGATAGATAGATATGGGGATGGATGGATAGATAGATGGGTGTCTATGGGGATAGATAGATAGATTGATAGGTGTCTGTGGTGATGGATGGGTTGATAGATTAGATAGGAATTCTTTGCTCTTTAATATAGGTCTCTCTCCAATCTCCAGGCTTTCACCTTCCACCCACTATTAAATATTGGGGTCTTTACAAAACACTGCACTACCAATGGCCTTCCTCACTGCCTCCTGAACTTGCCTGTTCCTCAGGCTGTATATGAAGGGGTTGAGCAGAGGGGACACCACCGTGTTGAGAACAGCCACAGCCTTGCTGAAGTCCAGCCCGCCACTCCACATAGGTTTGACGTACAAGAAGATGCAACTCCCGTAGGTGATGGAGACCACAGTGATGTGAGAGATGCAGGTGGAGAAAGCTTTCTGTCTCCCCTGGTCAGATGGGACGTGCATCACGGTGGAGACGATCTTGATGTAGGACACAAGGGTGATCGCTAGAGTGCCCAGCACTGAAAGCAGAGCTGTGATGAAGCCCATGTACTCTATGAGCCATGTGTCTGCACAGGCAAGCTTAATCAATGGTGTGCTATCACAGAAGAAATGGTTAATCACATTCGGGCCACAGAAAGGCAACTGGAACAGTACAATCATCGGAGCAATAATAAACAATATGCCTCCAATCCAGGAGCCCAACGCCAAGAGAGTGCAGACTTGACCGCTCATGATGGCTGTGTATTGTAGAGGGTTGCAGATGGCCACATATCTATCAAAGGACATGACTGCTAACAGAAGGAACTCGGTGGTACCCAGGATAAAATAGAGAACGGATTGAGCAAAACACCCAATCAAAGAAATGGTTTGACCGCCTAATGCCATGTTGGCCAATGCTTTTGGGATGATAACAGAGGTGAAGCTGATTTCCAGGAGGGAGAAGTTCCGGAGGAAGTAGTACATCGGGGTTTGGAGACGCCGGTCCACCAGGGTGATAGTGATGATAAGAATGTTGCCCGCGATGGTAAAGAGATAAGCGACTAGGAGCACCAGACAAATCAGGAGCTGTAGGCGGTGGTCATTGGTGAAACCCAAGAGGATGAACTCCATCACCACAGTTTGGTTCTCCATCTTTCGACATACAAAAGCAGTTCAAGAACAGTGAATAGCACAATACGGAAGAGGGAGCAGTCATGAGCCTACATCTCCAAGACCTCATTCCCCAAACCTGCCTTCCATCTGAATCTCTAGGGGCTTCTCTCGGCCCTTGTGTCTCTGAGTGAGTCTCCAATGTCCAGTATGAGTCCTGGGCCTTGTTCGGGAATTGTCACTGGAAATCAGACTCCGGAAAAATGTTAAACTCCTTGGGGAAGAACCTAGCACAGTCTCTCTAGCCTCTAGGTTCTTCTGTAATAATAAAATGAATGGAACTGATCTTAATTATAATAATGGAGAAACTGAGCTTCAATCGATAGAGAATATATATCTATAGTTATATCTCTTTTCTCATAATGGAATGGGACAAGTAGAAAATCTGTTAAGTTTTTAAGTTTCTCAGAGCAGACACTGTCCTTTTGAAATACATATATATAGAGTTACCAGCAGGCTGATGTCTGATTGGGGGATCAGCATCTGAGGTAATATATGGGCAACATTTTCGAAGGAGCCTAAAGGAGCTAGGCACCCTAACCTTGATGATTTTCAAACCAAGAAATAAATTCATAACAAGAATTGTTTTTTTTTTATGCAGAGCTCAAAAAGGTGGAGAGATTGCTGCCCATCATGCTGCCCAATGTTGCCTCATTGTTTCCTTGTGCTCCCCTGTCTGGCTGTATCTGTTTGTCAGTCTCTTGTCTTATAGAATTGTAGGACTGGCAGGGACCTCGAAAGATCATCTAGTCCAGTTTCCTGCACTCATGGCAGGATACATATTATCTAGAACATCCCTGACAGGTGTTTGTCTAACCTGCTCTTAAAAAGCTCCAATGATGAAGATTTCACAACCTCCCTGGGCAATTTATTCAAGTGCTTAACCACCCTGACAATTAGGAAGCTTTTCCTAATGTCCAACCTAAACCACCCTTGCTGCAATTTAAGCCCATTGCTTATTGCCCTATCCCTCATAGGTTAAGAAGAACAAATTTTCTCCCTCCTCCTCCTAACAACCTTTTATGTACTTGAAAACAGTTATTATGTCCCCTCTCAGTCTTCTCTTCTCCAGACTAAACCAATTCAGTTTTTTCAGTCTTCCCTCATAGGTCATGTTTTCTAGACCTTTAATCATTTTTGCTGCTCTTCTCTGGACTTTCTCCAGTTTGTCCACAACTTTCCTGAAATGTGGCGCCCAGAACAGGACACAATACTCCAGTTGAGGCTTAATCAGCGCAGAGTAGAGCGGAAGAATTACTTCTCATGTCTTGCTTACAACATTCCTGCTAATACATTCCAGAATGATGTTTGCTTTTTTTGCAACATTGTTACACTGCTGACTTATATTTAGCTTGTGATCCAGAAATGACCCCCAGATCCCTTTCCACAGTACTCCTTCCTAGGCAGTCATTGCCCATTTTGTACCGTGAGCTGTTTGGGAGGAGGACCCTGTTTTTGTTCTGTGTTTGTACAGCCCAATGGGGTCCTGCTCCATGACTGGGGCTCATAGGTGCTACCTCAATACAATTAATATGTCAGAATAATAACAATTAGCCTGTGGAACTCACTGACACAAGATGTCATTGAGGCTCAGAGTTTAGTTTAACAGGCTTAATAAAAGGCTTCAATATTTACATGAATAAGAAGAACACCCCATGCACGTCCAGTGGAGAGGATGTTTTCAACCAGTTTGAAAGGACTATAAATCCTACTGCTTCAGGGGATAAGCCAACTTCATTGACTCATTTATTGCAGGACCAGGGTTTTGGCCTCCTGTGTGTTCTATCTAGGGACAATCCTGATATTCAGGGCTTTGTCTTATATAGGCTCCTATCACCCCCACTCCCTGTTCTGATTTTTCACACTTGCTATCTGGTCACCCGAGGTCTATCAGTCCCTAAACTTGGGCTTGTCACAGTTCAGGGAAACTGCACCTGTATTCCCCCTAAGTAGTCCACTCTAGGCTCCCAGCTTTTCAGCTGTCACTTTTCTTGGGCAGAGACCCATGACTCTCACCTTCCTGTCCGGGTTTTTTCCAGGCTGCATAGTGCCCTGCAGACACTGTGAACTCCTCAGCAAGTCAGACTGCCTCAGCAGGTCGGCTTTGTCTTCTCCGCAGAGCTATCAACAGTGTAGCCATCCATAGGTGTAAGCTATCACCTCGTCCTGTCTAAGCAAGCACATTTATTCTTAAAGTGAAAACATTAAAACATTAACATCACAGAGAAAACATTAAACCAATAGAAGACCCTGCACGCATGCTAAGAAGTGGTGATCAGCCAGCCAGCGTTCCCCTCCCAGGGCGATGTGTCAAAAGGGCACGTCTTGGCATAACTGGTAATTTGCATTCAGCTCCCCCCAAGATGTTTCCTAGGAACCCCACTTTACTCTGTTTGTCCAGCACATTGTTTAAAATAGTCCTTTTACGCTCATAACGCTTCCCCAGGGTCACACCAGCCAGGGAGCCCCATGAGAGACGGTATTCACTATCCCACAGCCACAGATAAACTTTGCATTTTTAATACACTGGACCCCAAAGATACTTCAACTTAATCCAGTTTGGTTTGTTCAGGAAATGACCATTCTCTTCAGAAGCTCTGCTGTCTTTTTTATCATGGAGTATTTTCTTTGCACTGGTTCAAACAACATGAGCAGGAGGATGTGTCCTTCCTCCTAGAACATTAAATACATGTAGCTACATGAATGTGAGGCATAGACACACATACTCACCATTCAGGGGGTGGACGGACGGATGGTTCTGGGACAGAATTCCTTCATACTTTGGGGATTGTGGTATCTTCTTTGTGTGTGTTTGGGGGGGATGTCACAAAATCTCAGGCAAATAAAGTATCCCCAGGCTAGGACAATCTCCTCTGACAAGGTTTCCTTGGTAACAATTAATTGTGTGCTGTCTCCAAAGACACTACAAACCTGATTCTTCAACTCTGCAGATGCGTATGACCTGGAGACACATCAGGTGCTGCCTCTTACAAACCTACACAGCAGTGGTTTCCAACTTGTGGACTGCAGACCCCTGGGGAAATTCAGACGGGAAATCTTAGATATAAAGTGGTCCACACCTGCATGCAAAATCTTTTAGGAGTCTGCAAATGAAAAAAAGGTTGAAAACCAACTGCTAACCACCAAGAGCTGCACCATTCATCTTGCTTTAGCCAGGAGGCTCTCTTGATCCCTCGGTGTCATTGCAGTTGAAGACAATGCAGGGTCCCTCTATGCTAGCAAACAGTTCCTGCTTCACTCACTAGGAATATATAACATTTGGGATCACTAGCATTGTTCCCATTGGTCATTAGTAGGCTCCCAGGAGACAACCCAGCTGGCAAATTGGCGGAGATCCCAAGTGTGTGTCACTGTTGTGTGAGGACGAATCAATCCACTCTTTATCTTAGTTTATTTCCAGTTCCTCTCTGGCCCAGCTGCCCATGTAATTCACCATCAGTCCGAGGTTCTTTGGGAGATAGAACGGTTGTCACAGAACTAGCATTCCATGGTGTTTGGAGAGAAAGGAATGTGCAGGGTGATGGAGGATCTGCCTTTGAAGACAGGGAGAGGGAGGTGCAGGGACAAAGGGGAAGCAGACTATGCCCCAGTACTAGAAGAGGGGATATCTGGATAAGCTGAGCCTACCTAAGCTTTAGATAGGGCAAATATGCACACAAGCTCTTTCTCTTTCTCATGCTTTGTTTCCTATATGAACATAAGAACAGCCATACTGGGCAGACCAATGGTCCATCTAGCCCAGTATCTTGTCTTCTAGCATTGGCCAGTGCCCGGCATTTCAGAGAGAATGTACAGAGCAGGGCAATTAATGAGTGCTCCATCCAGCTGTTGAGAGCAAATCACACTTGATTTTGAAAAGGCTGATTTCTGCCACTGGGTTCATGTCAGAGCTCCTGAAGAGATGTCTGGTGGGCAGCCAAATCCAGTTGGTCCTTCTGAGTAAACCCTGTCGATACACAGGGACCTGTAGGGGTCCAGTCTGAGAGCGAGAGAATCATGAGATGCCACCTCAGTGATGTGAAGGCAACTTTAGTACTTGATGTCCTTCATGACCTCTGCAGTTCAGGTTTTTTGGTTGGTTGGTTTTTCCAGTTTTTCCAAATAATGAATCTTGAATTTTGTTATTTATCTGCTATTTCCATCTCAGGCATGTAGTTACAGATGTTTCGTTTCCATATGTGTTTCTATTTCCTGTCAAAACAATAAAAAGAAGGTTTAAAAAAAGGCTCACTCATTCACACCGTGGCGGCTGGCTTTCTCCAGTCTTCCTCGTTCTCATTGCAATAGGAGAACCACTGGCTGCCAGGGGTAGCGAGACTGAAATAACAGTGGAAATAAAAATGGAGAAAGCGATGGCAATTTACACCAGCTGAGAATCTGCATTTAGTTCCTAAATAAATACAACGGGATGATAGATACAAAGCTAAAAGAACTATGAGGATCTTTTCGCTTTAATGCAGGATGCAGGATGCTTTGACAGACAAGAACTTGGGCCACCTAGATAGGTCCTTTCTGACCAGTGAATTGATTTATTCCATATCTATCAATCCCTCTGTATACCCTCCATTTCCGTAGAGGTCTCCTTAAGGGCCTCCTTAACCTCTTTGTTTCTCAGACTGCAGATTGGGGGATTGATCAGGGGTGTCAAGACAATGTAAAGGGCAAAATACACTTTGTTTGGGGCTCTTGTGGCGCTGGTGTTTGGTAACATATAGACAGTCATTAGGGTCCAATAGAAAATAATAACCACGATAAGGTGGGAGAAGCAGGTGGAAAAGGCCTTTTTTCTCCCGCTGGTGGAAAGGTTTTCTCAGGATGGTGGAGATGATATAAACATAAGATGTCAGGGTCAGCAGAAATGGGGGAGCACTGTCTCTGGAGGTGAATATACAGGTCACTGGGATAACCAAACTGGTGTTACTGGAGAGTTTAATCACTGGGATAAGATGACAAAAAATGATCAATTTCATTAGGGCCACAGAAGGCTAATTGTGGTACAAAATATATTAATTAATTAATATGGTAATAACTATGAGGAACTTATCCAAGATCTGACTGCTAGCTGGATACATACGGGTGACATAGTGCAGGGGTTTCCATACTGGTAAGTAGCGATCATCAGACATCACAGCTAGCAGGTAACACTGAGGGGTCACTCACAGATCAAAGCAGGAAAACTGTAGGATGCCTTGGCTAACAAATGGTTCTGTCCCCCGCCAGGAGACTGGACAAGAGGGTGGAGGTGTAGCAGGTCTCCAAGCAGGACAAGTTCCCCAGGAAGATGTACATGGGGTGTGAAGGGGATGATCAACCATAGCCAGTGCAGCAATGAGCATGTTTGCCATCCTGGTGACTACCTAGGTCACTAGAAAGAGCAGGAAGAAAAGAATTTTGCAGTTCATGGGGATTCCCAAATCCCAGCATGATGAATTCTGATCGATGTTTGATTTCCCCCTTCTCCTCTCTCCATGAGGTGTACGTCAATTTCCTCTTTCTCCTCTCTCCATGTGGTGTTTCTAGTCATAGAGAAAAAGTACTAATTTGCGAGGGAGTTTGCTGCACAATGAAGTTGGGTGGATTTCCATCCATTTGAGTCCACAAAAATTCACCTGGCCAACTGAGATTAGGGTTTATATTCCCTCACAGCCAAGAATCGGTTTCACCCCCAGTCTTTGCACCAGGTTTTGGAATGGAGAATGCCCACTTGCCTGCCCAAAAAAGCAACAACGCAGTTCATTGATCACTTTCTGCCCCTGCCCACAGGTGGTTTTTCATTTACAGATTAATAGTGGTCCTGGGGACCTTCAAGAAGGTCCTGGGGACCTTCTGCAGGCCACAGAGAACTTTCAAGAGCTCAATAGGGCTAAAGGAATCCCTAAAGTGTAATAATCGTAGAAAACACTTCAGCCAGGTGGTTATTGAACAATGCCCTGTATTAAAAGACTTGTCCTTTTAGCATTGGTAGTTAATTCTCCTCTCACCAACAAAGATCATTTTGCTAAAACCACCACTTGGGGATATACGAATGAATGAACAGGGTTTGATTATCAGTACCTAATAAAAACTTGAAATAGTTCATGTTAAATATAGAGCGTTAACCTCGCTATTGTCAGCTGCCTTGCTTTATTTTTCTTTTGGTAACTTTTTTCTGTGAATCCAATCTATACATTCAAAAATAGTCTCAATTCTGCGTCTGGTTAAACAAGAAGGAATCCAATAAACTTGTGACAAATTTGGTCTTGTTAATCTTAATGTAATACCTTGTTTCATGACATTTTGAAGTAACTGCTTTTTAATGATGGGATCATTTTTCTCTTGCTCTCGAAGACCACACAGTTTTTCGCAGACTGCCATGTGACCTTGAAATGAGGGTGAAGGTGTCACTTACACTTAGGTGCCCAAGAGTGGGACTTCATGTGGCCCCTGCCTGTTTTGCCATGGTGCTGTAAAACCCTGATGTAGACGAAGCACTGCAGTGTTGCTAAGTGAGGCTACTGCTGACTGTAAAAACACCTTTTTGACAGGGAAGAGAACACCTCCAAGCAGGTCTAGAAGACACGGCAGTACAAACATCAGGGACCACCCGAGTCCAGGCTGCACTAATACCCTCACCGGTGGAGATGCACCTATGGGATGCAACAGTGGGAGGTCTAGAGTAGACAAGGCATAACTGAGAGGCTGACCCTGTGGCCTGAACTGAGATCTTTATCCATTACGCATCAAATTCACCCTCATGCAGAGGCCGGGCATAAGCCCTATGTGCCACTATTTGAGCACTTATGTGGGACATTAGTGGTGTCTCGGCCTTGATCTGGCCCTCTGCACATGGCTGAATGTCACTTTATTTTGCCAGGCCGGGCAAGATTATATTGTTTTATCCTGTTCCCTTGCAGATAATTGTACCTGTTCTTTCTCCATTGCAAACAAAATCCCATGTTCTCAACATATTATATGTGTTACCCGGGATATGCCTAGGGCAGCCCTCACAGAAAATGCCACAATCAGGGCAGGCCGCAAAAGCAGAGCAGATAGTCCCAAAGACTGGTGGGTAGCACTGAAGTTAAACTCCCCAACCAGTCCCAAACTCTGCTTATGATCCCCCCCCCCGCCGCCGCCACTGATTATCGAGAAGCTGAAACAAGAACTCCCACAGCCCCCTTATTGCATTCCAGTCTCTGGCTCCCAATCAGCACCTAGGTCCTGTACGGTGAGGAGTCATTTTAAAACTCTGTTCACATATAACCAAATGTTCTTCTGCCCCCAAAGGGACAGCCGCGTCACCAGGTCAGTGTAGGTTTGACTCTTACCCAAAATACCACGCTGCCAGCCAATCCTTTAGTGTCTAAAACGAAAGGTTTATTATAAAGAAAAAAGAAAGAACAGGACGAGAGATGTTAAATGGTAAAACAGTCACATAGGTATAAAGATTCAAAGTCCATGTATCAGGTTCTTAGTAGTATTGGTGAGTTTCCTGGCTTGAAAGTTCCTCTGGAACACATTCACAGCTGGGATGGGTCATTCAGTCCTTCGGCCAGAGCTTCAGTTTGTAGAAAAGTTCCTCCAGAGGTAAGAAGCAGGATTGAAGACAAAATGGAGATGTTGCAGCTGCCTTTTTATATTCCTTTTGCCATGTGGCTTGTACTTCCTGTGTCCGAAACACAAGCTGCCAAGCACATGGCATGGAAAAGCCGTAGAGGTCTGTCCATAGACATGCCCCTACACGGCTTGCTGACTCATCAGGTGTATCCCCGGCTCATTTCCATGGGCTCATTGTACCGCTGATGATCCTTAATGGGCCATCAAGCAGGCTAGGCAGTGCTGATGCCAAACTGTCTGGGGGTGTCACCCAGAAACACAGCACACGTTTGGAAATACAGAGGTACCCTACATCTCTATAACTCACCATACCAAGGTGATACAAACATCTAAACAAAATTATTGTATTTGGAAAATTATAAGATTTTTGTAGATACCTTAGGCCTTGTCTACACTACGAGAGTAGTTCGATTTTACTTAAATCGAATATTTGGAATCGATATTGCAAAGTCGAACGTGTGTGTCCACACTAAGGACAGTAATTCGACTTTGTGAGTCCACACTAACGGGGAAAGCGTCGACATTGGAAGCGGTGCACTGTGGGCAGCTATCCCACAGTTCCCGCAGTCCCCGCTGCCCATTGGAATTCTGGGTCGAGCCACCAATGCCTTCTGGGTAAAAAAATGTGTCGAGGGTGCTTTTGGGTAACTGTCGTCATCCATCCATCCATCACTCACTCCCGCCCTCCCTCCCTCCCTGAAAGCGCCGGCGGGAAATCATTTCGCGCACTTTTCAAGTCATTGACAGCGCGGACGCCACAGCACTGTGAGCATGGAGCCCGCTGCAACCATCGCTGCAGTTGTGGCCGCTCTCAACGCCTCGCAGCTTATCATACAGGTTGCCCTGAGGCAGATGCAGAAAAGTCAGGCGAGGAGGCTACGTCAACGCGGTGATGGCCTGAAGTCTGAGAGTAGCACAGACCTCTCAGAAAGCAGGGGACCCAGCGCCGAGGACATCACGGTGGCAATGGGTCATGTTGATGCCGTGGAACGGCGATTCTGGGCCCGGGAAACAAGCACTGAGTGGTGGGACCGCATAGTGCTGCAGGTCTGGGATGAATCACAGTGGCTGCGAAACTTCCGCATGCGGAAGGGAACTTTCCTTGAACTTTGTGAGTTGCTGTCCCCTGCCCTGAAGCGCAATGACACCCAGATGCGACCAGCCCTGACTGTCCAGAAGCGAGTGGCCATAGCCCTCTGGAAGCTTGCAACGCCTGACTGCTACCGGTCAGTCGCGAGCCAGTTTGGGGTGGGCAAATCTACCGTGGGGGTTGTTGTGATGCAAGTAGCCAAGGCAATCGTTGATGTACTGCTGCCAAAGGTAGTGACCCTGGGAAACTTGGAGGCGATCATAGATGGCTTCGCAGCGATGGGATTCCCAAACTGCGGTGGGGCCATAGATGGAACTCACATCCCTATCCTGGCACCGGAACACCAGGCCAGCCAGTACATTAACAGAAAGGGCTACTTTTCCATGGTGCTGCAAGCACTGGTGGACCACAGGGGACGTTTTACCAACATCAATGTCGGATGGCCGGGCAAGGTTCATGACGCTCGTGTTTTCAGGAACTCTGGTCTGTTTAGACGGCTGCAGCAAGGTATTTACTTCCCGGACCACAAAATAACTGTTGGGGATGTGGAGATGCCTATAGTCATCCTCGGGGACCCAGCCTACCCGCTAATGCCCTGGCTCATGAAGCCCTATACAGGTGCCCTGGACACTGAAAAAGAACTCTTCAACTACCGGCTGAGCAAGTGCAGAATGGTGGTGGAGTGTGCTTTTGGCCGTCTCAAGGGGAGATGGAGAAGCTTGCTGACTCGCTGTGATCTCAGCGAAACCAATATCCCCATTGTTATAGCAGCTTGCTGTGTGCTCCACAATCTCTGTGAGAGCAAGGGGGAGACCTTTATGGCGGGGTGGGAGGTTGAGGAAATTAGCCTGGCTGCTGATTACTCACAGCCAGACAGCCGGGCGATTAGAAGAGACCAGCGGGAAGCGCTGTGCATCCGGGAGGCTTTGAAAGCAAAGTTCCTGAGTGAGCAGGGTAACCTGTGACTTTCTAATTTTGTGTACAGAGAAGCCTTCACCCCACTTCCAACACACGTTTCAAAATAAAAATAGTTCTACTTTGTTAAAGCACACCGTTTTCTTTAATACTGTTTTCGCGGGAATTTTTAAAAACTGGGACGCAGACTGTGGTGCGGAGCGGGTGTAGTGTAGTCGCGCGAATGCAGCTTCTAAACTGAAGGACTGACAGGCTCCGCTGCGGTGGGATGGTTCTTTCAACGGAGCCTGTCACCCCTCCTGATAGGGACTGTGTGTATGGGGGGTCTATGTGACTTTGTGGCAGGGGGGGGACGGTTACAGATCCCCTGCTGTGTGGCTCTGTGATCCTGCCTAAGGACCGCCGCTTAAGATCTCTAACTGCCCTCCCCTGCCACAAAGTCACAGAGCAACCCACCCCCCACCACATAACATGAAAAGAACCTCCCAGACTAACCAGGGTAAGTAGTCACTGCATCACTGCACTATGTATGTGCCCTGCTGCTGTGCCTGCCCCCGACTATGTACCCTGCCAAAGGTGACTGTCCTGTCCAATTACCAACCCCTTTTCCCCTCCTCCTCCAAAAGAACATGATGGAAACAGTAGTTAACAGAAACATATTTTTTATTATCAACTACACATGGGACTGGGAAGTGAAACTTGGACGGGGGCTTGTGTCAGGCGGGAAGGAAAGAACTTGTCAAACTTTGGGGAATGAGAGCCTTCTGCTGCTCGAGCTCTCTGCAGGGGTGGAGTGAGAGTTAGCAGGGACTCTGCCGCCTCTCCTTCTGTGCACTTTGGGTGAAGGGAGTATGGGACTTGGTGGCGGGGGAGGGCGGTTAGAGATGGACTGCAGCGGGGCTCTGTCCTCCTGCCTCTGTTCCTGCAGAACATCCACAAGGCGCCGGAGCGTGTCCGTTTGCTCCCTCAGTAGTCCAAGCAGGGTTTGAGTCGCCTGCTGGTCTTCCTGACGCCACCTCTCCTCCCGATCCATGTTGGCTTGGTGCATTTGGGACAAGTTCTCCCGCCACTGGGTCTGCTGTGCTGCCTGGGCTCGGGAGCAGGCTATAAGCTCTGAGAACATGTCCTCCCGTGTCCTCTTCTTCTTATGCCTAATCCTCCCTAGCCTCTGGGAGTGTGATGACAGGCTAGGTTGTGAGACAGTCGCAGATGGGGCTGTGGGAATGGGAAAAAGGGAGTGAATTCCTCAGAAAGATAAATGTAGTTGTGAACAAAGAACATAGTCTTTCTCTGTGAACAGGACCATGCACAGCACCTATCACATGCGCACTCAGCACAAGGTCGAATTCTCGGCCTTCGCATTCAGTGTCTGGGGTTTTGCAGAGCACTTTTGAGAACCCTGTCAGGACAACGGAATTGCTCTTGCACGCAGACATGGTAAGCCGTAGATTCGTGGCAGCTTAAAACTTTAATATTAGCAATGGCCTCATTTCACATTGAAATCAATGTCGGTCCCTGCTGCCAGCAATCCGGCAAGCAGGAAGTCTGCTCCTGTCCCACACCCTCGCGGCTGTCCCCGGGAACGATCCCTTTCGGCTGACCCTCTCCCGCCTCCACCGCGTGGCTGCAAACCAGTGGTTACAGTTCTGTAAAGGAACGGTAAAGCAGTCCCAACACTAACATTCCCCTACCTCATTCAAAGCAGGTCTTCATGAGCGACATCACCCTCATGAGGATCTCGGAGAGCGACAGACAGAGAATGCTCCGGGAAAGCCTTCAAAGACCAGGGCCGTATGCCGCCATGCTGTGCCAAGCAATGATTCCGGAGTACTTGCTAGTCTCGTGGCGCGGCAACGTGTCCTACTACGGAGGACCCAATAAGGCCGCTCTCCCCAAGAACCTAATGCAGCGGATTTCAAATTACCTGCAGGAGAGCTTCCTTGAGATGTCCCAGGAGGATTTCTGCTCCATCCCCGGACATATAGACCGCATCTTACTGTAGCTGCAGTAGCAGGGACTAAACAGTAGAGCGGCTTGGGCAGGACAATCATGCAAAACCGGACATTGCTAGATTTTTTTCAAATAGTTGCACTGCCCATGACTGAACCGTTAAGTTAATCAAAGTAATCATGAGAAACCCATTTTTTAAATTGTTAATAATCATGTTCTGTTACAAATAAATGTTTAGATGTTTACAACACTTACTGGATGATCCTTCACCAGATTCTGTGTCCGGGGTAACGGCTGGGGAGGGTTGGTAGGGGATCTCTGTAAGGGTGATGAAGAGATCCTGGCTGTCGGGGAAATCAGCGTTGTGAGCGCTGTCGACTGCCTCGTCCTCCTCATCTCCTTCCTCATCTTCCCCGTCCGCTAACATGTCCGAGGATCCGGCCGTGGACACTATCCCATCCTCAGAGTCCACAGTCAGTGGTGGGGTAGTGGTGGCGGCCGCACCAAGGATGGAATGCAGTGCCTCGTAGAAACGGGATGTCTGGGGATGGGATCCGGAGCGTCCGTTTGCCTCTTTGGTCTTCTGGTAGCCTTGCCTCAGCTCCTTGATTTTCACGCGGCACTGCGTTACATCCCGGCTGTATCCTCTCTCTGCCATGTCTTTAGAGATCTTCTCATAGATCTTTGCATTCCGTCTTTTGGATCGCAGCTCGGAAAGCACGGACTCATCGCCCCACACAGCGATGAGATCCAAGACTTCCCGATCAGTCCATGCTGGGGCCCTCTTTCTATTCTGAGATTGCTCTGCCATCAGTGCTGGAGAGCTCTGCATCGTTGCCAGTGCTGCTGAGCTCGCCACGATGTCCAGACAGGAAATGAGATTCAAACTGGCCAGACAGGAAAAGGAATTCAAATTCAAATTTTCCCGGGGCTTTTCCTGTGTGGCAGTTCAGAACATCCGAGCTCTTACTGCTGTCCAGAGCGTCAACAGAGTGGTGCACTGTGGGATAGCTCCTGGAGCTATTAGCGTCGATTTCCATCCACACCTAGCCTAATTCGACATGGCCATGTCGAATTTAGCGCTACTCCCCTCGTCGGGGAGGAGTACAGAAGTCGAATTAAAGAGACCTCTATGTCGAACTAAATACCTTCGCGGTGTGGACGGGTGCAGGGTTAATTCGATGTAACGGCGCTAACTTCGACATAAACGCCTAGTGTAGACCAGGCCTTACATGGCATATCTGGCCCGATTCATTGCAATTTTACAATATTGGTATCCATAATATCATAAAGTGTCTCCCATATTCCATACAGCATCACAGTATGCATCGCGGAAAAGCCTAGGTTTTGTTGCCCTGTGAAATAACTGGGTAATATTCATTCTACTGTCTTTAGCAGAAGTGTTTCCCTTAAAGATAGAATATGCAAAGTTAAACAGTCTGTGAGGTGTAAATTATTTAATTCCCATCTCATTGTCTACTTTTTTTATTTGTTCTCTCGCCCCCTTCCCCAATACCTTTTTAAAAACTAGATATCTGGCCTGCTAATTGATGAAGCATTTGTAAACACTTAACAAATGAACAATCCTGTCAGGTGAATAAAACATCTGGAAATCCGTACTCCTTTTTTTGTCAGGGAGCAGAGAGTGAAACCAGTGGCTCCCATTAACTTTACGCACAACATTGCTTAATGTGAAAACAAGGTTAGGAGAAAGGGAGGGCCCTGCATGTGACCTCGCAGGGACCTGCAGTGGAATTACACCTGATTTATCCTGGTGTACCTCTGAGATGGATTATCCATTCTCCTCAGCATAACTGGCATCTCTTCTCCAAGGGCTGGTCTACACACTGTATTTTTAACAATAACCAGATAGTTCAAGTCCATCAAATCAGCATTTTCCAGCAGAAAATTCTCAGTCATCTTTCCTGTGGTGCTTGAACACGACTCCATCTTACTGCCAATTCCAGCTGATGGGGATCAATTCCATGTGTCTCCTCTGCCAGTAACCCAGTAACCCCTCCCTTCCTGCCCCAGCACCCAGTCCACAGCCACCGTGCTCTCCGGGCCCCATGCTATCAGGGGGGAGGGGGGACTCTGTCCTTCTCCCGCTATACCTCCCCACAGCTCGTTCGGTCGCTGTCCCCGGCAGCTGGGCCCAGGTGGGGAGCGGGACAGAGCAGCTTCTCACGTGGCTGGAGCTGGTCGCTCTGGTTCACTGCCTCTTTGTGGTTGGGGAGGTGGTGAGGGGCCCTGCTGCCGGGGACAGGGACCGAGCGAGTGGAAATGTGCCGAGTGGGAGAGGGGACTCGGGCTCGCTCGGCCCTTGTCCCCGACACAGGAAGAAAACAAATCTGAAGTGGTTGAGCTGATTGGAAAATAACATTTTCTTACATGGCTACATAAGACACAGCCAAGCAGCACTTGAAAGAGGATAGAAAGCAGCAGCCTGTGTTATGCAAGGAGATCAGACGAGATGATCCAAGTGGCACCTTCTAGCCTTAGACTGTGCAAATCAAACTTAGCCTTTGTCACACCCCCCATATGTCCTGGGGTGAAGTCTGTCAAACTCGCTAGGCCTCCGGTTCCCAGCTGCAAAACATGGATGATCACATTTTCTCAAAATATTTGTCTGTCTCGTTGAGTGAGGGATTATCTTTTACGATATATTTGGACAGCGCTCAGCACAACGGAGGCTGCAATCTCATTTGGGGATCTCTGGAACAAAATGTAGTTAGGGCTAGTTGAAAATTTTACTAGACACATTTATTTATTAGAAAAAATGTATTTACACCATATACAGTAGAAGAAGAGGCTGCCTAGAAACGCTGAGATCATTCAAGGATTTTGTTCCCTGTTATATAAAAGGTGATAGGAGTTTGGCGTTACATTTCTATGTAGATTATTCCACGTACGTAGTAGATATAAGGAAATACAGATATAAGGGCCCAAATCCTGGAATTGTGGAGTGAAACTACAGTAAAAAGGGCTGGTTAAAAATAATTTAATTTCAATTAATTTTCAAAGTGTTTTGGGCAAAAAACAAAATATTTTCACAATTTTTTCAGGAATTTTACAATATTTGAATTTCTGTCAAAAAACCAACATTTTTTGTGAAAAAAAGAAAAGAAAATAGCTATAATGATAGAGTATAAACAATTAAGTCTGATATTTTCAAATCCATTGAATGATTGATTAATTTCTAATGGGAACCAGTGATTAAATTTATTTTGCAAATTCTAAAATCTCATTCTGTAAGTTTTATTACATTATTATTATTTAATAAAATACACTCTGTCCCTAAAAACTGCCTTTCCTAAAAATGTTTTTCCTCCCGAAAAATGTTGATATTGTTAAAATGTTTATTAGACATGGTGAAAAACGACATAAGAACATAAGAACGGCCAGACTGAGTCAGACCAAAGGTCCATCTAGCCCAGTGTCCTGTCTTCCAACAGTGGCCAATGCCAGGTGCCCCAGAGGGAATGAACAGAACAGGGAATCATCAAGTGATCCACCCCCTGTCGCCCATTCCCACCTTCTGGCAAACAGAGGCCGGGGATACCATACCTGCCCATCCTGGCTAATAGACATTGATGGACCTATCCTCCATTAACTGATTTTTGCAAAAAGTATAAAATGCTAATGTTGTTTCCATTTCTGCCTTTGAAATGAATCCATTTTTCATGTGTGCAAATAATTTTAGATTTAAAAAAAATACTAAAAATTGTTGTCAATTTTATTTTAGTGAACAAAAATGTAAATAACCAGTTTGATAAGGTTTTCAGTTGCAAAAATCTGCAAAAAGCATGAAATTTTCCATGAAAGGTTTCAACAGATGGCAATTTCTTGATGGAAAAAAAAAAAGATTGGATTCTTTTTCCATCAAAAAGTTTTATTTGTGATGGTCTTGTTATCTTTATTTGGTGGAGTTTTTATCCTAACAAGCACGTGTGATCAGGAATTGGCTTCAGGTTTTTTGTGAAAAACAACATATTCATCACATCCCTCTCTATCTACTTATCCCCATGCTCTGACCCAGAATACTCCTACTCCACTCTCCTACGAGAACCAGGGATAGATCCCAGAAATCCCAACTCCCAAGCAGCTATTCTGTCTATGTTGGCTATGGTTACATTGGATATGTTCTGTGTCTTTCTGAAGTGGATATATTTGGTGTCTCCCTCACACCCTCTGGGAAAATTTCACCTTATGCTGCCGGAAAGCATCCTGCAAAACCTCCTTCACCTTGTCATTCCTGAGGCTAAAAATGAAGGGGTTCAGCAAAGGTGTCACGATGCAACTCAAGGTCGCAGCCATTTTATTGAGAAGCAAAGACTTTCCCCACGATGGCCTGACATAGAGGAATATGGAGCTGCCGTACACCATCACCACCACAGTCAAGTGGGAAGAGCAGGTGGAGAAGGCTCTCCGCCTCTCTGAGGAGGATGGTATCCTCAGGATGGTGGAGATGATGTAGGTGTAAGAGACCGTGGTGAACGCCAAGGAGCTTAGCAGCACGAAGGAGGACAGCACAAAGTCCACCCGTTCGAGGAGTCGGGTGTCAGAGCAGGAAAGCTGCAGGAGGGGCCAGCTATCACAGAAGAAGTGGTCGATGGTGTTGGGTCCACAGAAGGTCAACCTGGTTAGCGTAACAGTCGGGAAGAGGACACACAGGAAGCCGCCTATCCATGAACCCAGGACAAGCTGGGTACAGACTTTGCTGCTCATGATGGCTTCATACCGCAGCGGGTTGCAGATGGCTTGGTAACGGTCGAAGGACATGACAGCCAGAAGGAAGAAATCGGTGGTTCCCAAAAGGAAGTAGATATAGGACTGGGTCATGCAACTAGCAAAGGAGATGTGGACTCTCCCAGCGAGGATGCCGGACAGCAATTTTGGGATGATTACTGTGGTTAACACTAGCTCCAGAAAGGACAAGTTCCCCAGAAAGAAATACATGTGGGTGCGAAGTCTCTGGTCACTCAGTATCAACAGAAGAATGACCAAGTTTCCGGTTACTGTAAGCACATAGGTCAACAAGAGGACAATGAAGAGCAGGACCTGCAACCCCCATAGATTGGGGAACCCCAGGAGAATAAATTCTGTCACCCGAGTTTGGTTTCCCATCCCCGCGGCTATTCCAAATGTTGATTCTGCACAAGGAAAAAGAAAAACAATTGAAAGTGGGTCATGACTCTGTGTAGTCAAAGCTGAATAGATGGAAGCGCAGGTATTTTCAACAGTAATTAATGCCTCATTTTTATGTGCCCAAACTGAGATACCTTAAATGAGCTTGATTTTCCGGAAGTACTCTACGCCTGCCCTTTGAAAACGAGGTAGGAACTGGTGACTCCCCAAAAGGATTCATCCAGCATTTCTATCCGCTTTTGAAAATCTTGGTCTAACCTGGCAATCAGCTTTCAAGAGGTAGTTTGGAGTCACTATTGCCAACAATTGTTTGGGAAGTGATTTCTTCCCATATTTTTTTATGATGTGAATGAGAATGAAAACATTTTTTGTCAAAATATTTCTTCATTCGTTTTTTTTTTTTTTTTTTTTTGGCAAATCTGAGAAAATAAAAACCAAAACCTTTTCCCTTTAGAGTTTTTCAGCAAAAAAACAGTAAAAAAAAGAATTGAAATAGGATATTTCTTGTGAAAAAACAATAATGAAAAGACATTTTTCATCCAACAAAAAAAAGTTTGACTGAGTAATGTTGACCAGCCTAAAGCGTTGTATAGGTAGGTTAGTGAGTCTCTTTCTAACGCTGTGTCTGTCAAAAACAAAGCAAACAAAAATCTCAAGGAGATAAAGCCAAGATTTTTTCAGGTTGCTTGATCCACATCTCTAAATATTATTAGTGATTTTGGGTGCCTCACTTTTTGTATCTAATATAACTGTGGATAGTTTCATTAGCCATATGAACATCTGGCCACTTTCAGAATCCAGCTGACACTTTTCCTGGGACCTGCCCTCATCTGTAAACACTGAAATATATCTTCAGGATGAGATAGGCAGGAGAGGTCAAAGGACAGGCAACCAGGAATGGAGTCAATAAACCTCCGTTCTCTTCCTAGCTCTGTCCTGCTGTGTGACCTTGGACCAATTACAGCTCTGCTGTTTCCTTTCACACCTTGTTACTGAGCCAGGAAGCATTTCACCGTCTATTATATGTTTTTGTACAGCACCCAGCACCCAGCACAATGGGGCCCCAATCTCAGTTGGAAAAAGTCTCTGTGCTACTGAAATACGAACAAGAAATGATTAGACTTATACTTACATCCCCGATTTACAGTGGGTTGCAGTTTCTAAATAAAACATTGCAGGAGCAGATCCTGTTTTCTTGTGACAGTTCTGAAGAGATGTGTGTTCATTCTGATCCAACTTACAAATGAATATTCCTTGGAATTATGTCTAAATCCATGCTGCTGTCTAAGTAGAGCACTCTGCATTTTTAATCTAAGGTGAAGATGTTATCTCTTAGAACTCCACAAGGAGTATGCAATGTGCATCTTTAACTGTAGTAAAAAACTTCATCAGAATAAAACACCAAAATAATGATCTCAGAATTAAGATAGAATCATAGAGCTATATGGTTCTGATTTCTGAATTAAGATGTTGTATCTTAATTGTAGAAATCTGTTCTATTTTAAAAGTAGAAAATCAAAAAATATGTAATAACCCCCCCAAAAAACAAAGGAAAAAAACCAAAACGGAACATCCTGTATCTAGATTTGAAAATAATTAGTTGAGAGCAAAATCCTGATAAGAAATCTTCTCCGCCTCATCTGAAAATATTCTGAATTTAATTTCAACTAGGATGGTTCCAACATCACATGAAGAGATGTGCTCATTTTACCTGATGCAGGGTTATTCTATAACCTCTACGTCTCCTAGCAGGATGATCCTGATTTACCTCCTAGTTGCTCAAGGGAGATGAGTTTCATAACATGTCACAGCTCTGACTTCTGTCCAACTTCTGAATATCCACTCCACCAAAGTTTCTGTTTCTCTGTCAATGGGTGCAGCTGCCCTTGCTGAAATGAAGTTTTCTCTCTTTATTGGGAGAAGTTGCCCCACACTTTTAGAAACGTGAGTTTAAAGGAAAGTCTGGTAAAATAAAACCTTACATGGGAAAGAGAAGCCAACCTACACAACCCCCTGCACAAAACAATCTTAGCCATATGTGCCTCTTTATACATGGACTGGGAAAGCGGACACCCCGTCCATAATGGAGGTTCAGCAGAGGTATGTGTGTCAGGAACCCAGGACTGGAATAGCTGTGGGTTGGGGCTGAGGTACATCAAAAGAGATGAGTCCAAGGTTGGGACAGCAAAGGTGCTATGTGTAATGACTCAGGGGCATCAGAAAGCTCTATTTGTAGAGGATCCCAGAACTGGAAAAGCAGGTCAGGGGAGAAGCTGCAGGTTGGAATTGAGAGGCATTGGCAGAACTGTGTGTAGAGAAATGAGGAATGGAAAAGTGGGGGGTTGCAAGGTAGGACCGAGGGAGATGGGGACAGAGCTGTGGAGGAAAGCCCAGGGGAGGGGGGGATTGCAGGTTAGGATTTGGGGACATCAGAGGAGCTCTGTGGAGCTGGGAGGGAATCCCAGGGCTAGAGCTGGACACAATTTTCTGATTTTTTTTTTTTTTACTGAAAAATACAGATCAGGGCACTGAAGCATTTTGAAAATTTGTGTAAATTTTACATAATTGTTCACTTAGAATTTCTTCAGAACTTCTCACCCTTGGAAATGATCGACACCTCCATCATCACCCCAAAAGCCTCGGTCAGCCTGGCAGTAGAACTAGTTCTGTAAGGGGATGTTTTGCTCAAGTCTCTCTCTATTTTGCCGTGGATATAACTGGATCCCCCTCTTTACAGTGATGTCTTTTGAGAGGTGCGTTGCCATCCGCCATCCACTGCGCTACTCCGCCACCATGAACACTCAGGGATGCACCTTATTGTCCTGGGTTCTTGGGTTGATGGGTTTTTTGTTTATCATTGGCCCATCACCTGCATTATTCCAATTACCACTTTTGCAGCCAAAACACCATTAGCCATTTCTTCTGTGATAGCGCGCCACTTATCAAACTTTCCTGTGCCACCACAGCATTGGTAGAATTCACGTTTTTCATTCTAGCATTGATTATTCTATGGGGCACCTTAACCATCATCATCATGTCCTATGCAAACATAATCTCCACCGTGCTGCATGTCCCATCTAGCACAGTGCGGTGGAAGGCCTTCTCCGCCTGCACCTCTCACCTCATCATGGTCTTCATCTCCTACGGTAGCTGCATCTTCATGTATGTCAAGCCCACACATAGCAGCCAGCCAGATCTCAGAGAGGCAGTGGCTGGTCCCAACACTGTGGTGTCCCCTCTGCTCAAGCTCTTCATTTCCAGCATGAGGAACAAGCAGGTTCAGGAAGCTCTGTGGCAGGCTATTGGGCAGATCCAATGGCCAAATATTTAACGTGAGTTAGGGGGAATAAGCAATGGAGGAAAAGGCATGAGTGTGACAATGTTTACATGTCCCGAATCGGTATCTGTCGTTTTCCAAGTCAAATAAAAACAAATATTCTATTGTCCCTTCATTAGTACCCTGCATCATTCCCAGAACCCTAGAGGACGTGATATTGATACTCCAACCCCTATCTTATACCCAGTTATAGCACTCATGCATGATACGGGAGTCCTCACTTCAAATCCCATGTTTCAAACCCGCTTTCCGGTGAGCGTGCAAACCACCAGGTTATAGGGCATTCTGGATTTGATTTTTCTCAATCTCTCCTGTTGATACTGTTCCACTTTGCATACACACTTAAATGCTCATTAGATCAGGGACAGGAAACTGGGTGTCTTCCCCTCCTCCCTCATAAGAGTGCCCACCTCACCAGTTATTGAGTCATTATCTATCTGGTCCAATGAACATTTAAGTGTAACCCTTCTGCCCATCTAAGTTGGCAGCAACAAGGGCCGGGTTCTGTATCTAGGGGTTCCGTTTCAATAACACAGTGCAAAACCGGCTCGAGCCCCCACCCAGTGACCTGGGACAATTATATACCACCCCCTGGGCGCCTCTAAGAGGCAATACTTCCCCTCTCGCAAGCACAGAGTCTGAGTGTAACAGAAAATGTTTAATAACATGAGGTAAACGACATCAGCATTAAATTGGAAAAACACCACAACTAGAGTTCATAGACCAAACCATGAGCGAAGACCCACCCCAGCAAATTGGGCCGTGTCCTCTCCCGTTGGTTCTTGAAACCAGCGACCCAAGAATCACCAAAGTCCCAAAAGTCCGACAACCCCCCAAAGTCTCTGTCCCTGATCAGTGCAGCCCCAGAGTTCAAAAAAGGGGGGGGGTGTGAGCAGGGTGTTAAGGGGCACCTTACGTGATCCGAGGCCAACCAGCTGCTTCTCCGTGGGGTTCCACCCAGCCTTCACCACGAACTGCTCCACTCCACCCGCAGTCCCACTCCTGCCGTCCCACGAACTGCTCTGGCAGCTGCTCCGCTCCGCTCACCGACCTGTGAGCCATGCCGCTCCGCCCTGCTCCGCTCACCGACCTGTGAGCCACGCCGCTCCGCCCCGCTCACCGACCTGTGAGCCGTGCCGCTCCGCTCACCGACCTGTGAGCCGCGCCGCGCCGCGCCGCTCCGCTCACCGACCTGTGAGCCGCTCTGCTCTGCTCCAGCCGTCCCTTGGGCTGCTCCCACAAGGCTCTGTTCTGTTAGCTGCTCCTCCAGCCGCTCCACTCACCGACCTGTGAGTCGCTCAGCGCCACTCCAACCGTCCCACAAGGCTCCACTCTGCTAGCTGCTCTGCCAGCCGCTTAGCATTATAGCTTCAGGCTCCCCCACTAGTTAACACCGCCTCAGTGATTTCAGCTCATAGTAGGGGAGCCCCAGTGCTAGTGCACCACTGGCCCAAAGTGAATTCAGTTCAGCAGTCTGTAACTAGACTTCTAATGGAATCAAAAGTTATCTCTGATATTCAACAGTGGAGAGAGGAGGTAGTGCAATTGGTGTTTCAACCCCTCAGAGAGGGCCCATACCATCAGGTACAAATACCTGTCCCCATCCTCTCTCAATTCACTGGGTTTTGTAACCCATGCCCCTTGACAAGCACATGCTACTTAGGTAATGGTGAATGACTCACTCAGTCCTTCTGTCATACACAGTTCCACTGGCCTTGATTCACAGAATCAGGGTAACAAAACTTTATTCTTCCTGCCCCAATAACAGAGAAACTGGGGATCCCACACCAGCCAAAGTAACCACTTTGAGTTGCTGTTGTTTCATGCCAGGCGAGTGGGTGTGCCTATGCAAACAAGATCAGCCCCTGGAGTTCTTTTCCACACTCGCCATAATTCACCACCAGATGTCAGGGTAGAGCTCATCCTGACTCTGCTTACATCAGTATTTATAAAATGTGGAAAAACTTTAACAGGCAAGACAGAGAAACTCTATCCCTAGAATCCCTGAGAGCCTGGGGGTTAGGGCTCTCAGCTGGCTGAGGGGAGACCAATTAATCCTAAAACACAAAAAAGTAAAAATTTAATATTGTCAAACCAGTTTATAAACCATTTTATAAATCAAACCTTAATACACTGTGGAAAAGCCTGCATTAATTGCATGAAGTCAATACTTATAAAATATGCCAAGTCTGACATGTTAGACTTCACAATTATCAATAAAAATTGAACATCCATTTAAGTTGTCTATTAATCCTTTATGTGCTATTTAAAAATGAAACTGTAATATGAAGTGTGATCTCAATATATTACTGAGTTAATGTGCATGTTGTTGGAAGATTCAGTGCCAATATTTGAGCTGGCCTAAATCAGCATACTTCCTTTCAACTCAACTTCCGCGGTCAATTTGCTATGGGAAGAGGTAAATTCATCATCACTTGAAATCTTTAAATAAAGATTATTGATGTTCTATTTCAACCACAAGTGACTGGACTGGATAGTGTCTCTTATTGTAGGAAGAAAGAACAATTCCATCATTTGCAGGACTCAGCGGATGGAATTTTATGGTCCATGGTCCAAAGGAAGTCAGATGAAGAGCTTATAACGTATGGCCAATGTACATGGCAGAGGGGCATTGCTGGCACATGATGATATTATCTCACCTGCCTTATCACTTAATTACGGTAATTCTTACATCCATACTGGCTTGCGATTCCCAACTTCCTAAGCTTCGTTTGACTCTGACAACCCTCATTTCCCAGATGCTCGAACCCCACATTTTCAAGTGGGGCTTGTGACTTGGGATCTTCGATGCCTGAGCCTGAGATTGGGCCTGATTCCACCCTCTGAAAATCTGGACTCTTTACGGTGTTTCTAGTCCAGCACCAAAAACATCCAGATACCCAAAGTTACTAGTCACTACTGAAAATGAAGACCTGTCTTCTCCTCCCCCTTCTCCATAGCATGTAACCAGCTTGTGGAACTCACTGCCCCAATATATCATTCCCACCAGAACTTAGAAGGAGTAGTCCATATTTGGACAATTATGGCTAAGATTTTCAAAGGAAAATAAAGGAATCTGGCTGTGACGTTGCACCCCATAATGCTTTATGGGAATATGCTTATGAATGTACATATGACGTAACTGGAATGTGTTTTATGCTACATATGCCATCTAACATATCTCTGTAAACGTTATGATCGACTGAATCTATTCATCCTATTTGCATTCATGTGTCATTTTTGTATTCAAAGTTATAATATAATATAATATAATATAATATAATATAATATAATATAATATAATATAATATAATATATGGAGATATACCTATCTCATAGAACTGGAAGGGACCCCAAAAGGTCATTGAGTCCAGCCACCTGCCTTCACTAGCAGGACCAAGTACTGATTTTGCCCCAGATCCCTAAGTGGGCCCCTCAAGGATTGAACTCACAACCCTGGGTTTAGCAGGCCAATGCTCAAAACACTGAGCTATCAATATTCAATAGTTGTGAATATTGGATGTGTAGCTTGATTTTAAGTAGCCTTAGTAAAGCATTTGGTCAGCTTCTTGAGAAAGGAATGTGCAAATTAAGTGCCCAATCAAGAAACACTTAACGAACACTAGATCTTGGAAGACTCCAATCCACATAAGAAGTCTTCCTGGAGACATTCAAGATACCATGTAGCAATGGTTGCTGCCTGTAAAAACTGAGTCATGCATGGACATGGACATGTGACTTGCCCATGTGACTCCAAAACTCCATCTTGGAGCTGGACTCCACCCACAAGAGAAAGTCTATTTAAGCCCCTGGGAGACCCCTCCATTTTGTCTTCAGCTGGCTCAAGAGAGAGCCTCTCCATCCCCAAAGGATACCTGAAAGAAACTGGAGCAAAGGACAGTAACCACAGGAGGTGTGACTGATTGCTGGACCTAGCCTAGAAGGAGGCTAGTCTGTAAAAGAGGCTGATTGGAACATATCTGAGGGAGAGATTTTATCTGTATTCAGCTCCTTACTGTATTTGGTTTAGACTTGCGTGTTTTATTACATTTTGCTTGGTAATTCACTTTGTTCTGTATGTTATCAACTGGCAGGGCCACCTTTAGGCCGACTCCCCCAATTCCCCGGAATCGGGCCCCGCGCCTTAGGCGCCTTTTAAATTTTAAAATTTTTTTTACTCACCCGGCGGCAGGGGGTCCACTCCGGGTCTTTGGCGGCACATCAGCGGGGGGTCCGCTCTGGGTCTTCGGCGGCATTTCGGCGGTGGGACGACCCGGAGCCGAGTAAAGGACTCCCCGCCGCCGAAGTGCTGCTGAAGACCCGGACTGCCGCCGGGTATTCGAATCGGGCCCCACAGGTCCTAAAGCCAGCCCTGCACCTGGAACCACTTAAATCCTACTTTTTGTATTTAATAAAATCACTTTTTACATATTAGTTAACCCAGAGTATGTATTAAACCTGGGGGGAGGGGGACAAACAGCTATGCATATCTCTCTATGAGTGTTATAGAGGGCGAACAATTTATGAGTTTACCCTGTATCAGCTTTATACAGGGTAAAACGGATTTATTTGGGGTTTGGACCACATTGGGAGTTGGGCATCTGAGTGTTAGAGACAGGAATACTTCTTACGCTGCTTTCAGTTAAGCCTGCAGTTTGTGGGACATGGTTCAGACCTGGGTCTCTGTGGCTGGCAAGCGTGTCTGGCACATCCAGACAGGGTGCTGGGGTCCCAAGTTGGCAGGGAAAGCAGGGGCAGGAGGAGTCTTGGCACATCAGTTGGCAGCCCAAAAGGGGTTTCTGTGATCCAACCCGTCACAGTGGCATCTAAGTCCCATTAAAATTCATTGGGAGTTGGGGCTTGTCTTGTTTAGGTGCCTTTGAAATGTAAATACTAGAACTTCCCTACCTCACAGAGATGTTAGGAGGACAAATAGATTACAAATTGTGAGATGCTCACATGTTATGGCAATGGGGGGGAGGGGGCATAAGTACCTGAGGTAGATAAATAATTGTGTTGACCCCTTTGCATAGTGTAGTTTTTCAACTGTAATCTTTTCATAATGCAATGCACAATGTTTTCATTAGCCCTGAGGGCTGAGATTTTCAAGATCCCTGAGGTTCAGCGATATTAAACGTTCTGCTCAAGTCTGCAGTAGAGCAGGGAACTGCATAGAGGTCTCCCAAGTCCAACTCTAGTGCCCTAACCACTGGACCATTCTTCCACTGCACCAGCCATTCTCAAGAACTTACACTGTTTCGATGGCTTAAAAGAGGCACAGTCCTGTCTATGTTGGTGAATCTCCTACAGCAAAACCCTAGATAGTCCACTCCTATGTTTATCTTAAGAATGGGATTTGCAAAGGAGCCTAAGACCCAGATTCTTCAAGGGATTTAGATGTCTAACTTCCATGGGCTTTAGAAACAGGGTCATTTGGCACCTCTCTCTCTCTCTCATAAGTTCCTTACATTTAACTTTAACGAGTGTGCTTGCCTTCCTTGGATTAGTAACTGAACTGTTGTCATCAGACAACCCATAATAAGAAAAATTAATGAGGCTCCAAGGGGAGTGTGGTCAATTAGCCCTTGTGTTTAAATGGAATGGCTATTTCCATGCATGTGGAATTGTGGCTTCTTAGAGTGAAGTGAAATTAGAGATAACACATTGATGGAAAACAATCCTAGCACAGACAGGCCTTATTAGGAGAATAAAGAGCAGTGACTCTAGCTCCACCCAAATTAAAAGACTCTTTTCAAGGCAAAGGCATGCCGAAACACAGCGCACACAGGACAGTCAGCAAGAGATACCAGACTTAGTCGGTGGAGACCTTACTACACCTTGGGAGCAATACCCGGGCAAAAGTCAGAAGTAGAATCTGATCGTTTATTTTCAGTTCGGGGGAGGCAGCTCTTTGGAAGGCTTCTCGGTGGTGTGTCGGGCCTGCTCTTCTGAGTTCTTCTGACTTTCTGGCTTCAGGAGGGGCTTTATTAAAAGGGGAGTTGATGGCATCACCACAAGGATTAGAGTCAGCAGCCCTGCTGTAAGTATTTTCATTCTCGGTTTTTCATGTGTGCTTAAGGGACACTGACCACTTGAATATTTCGTTTCTCTTTGCCAATGCGGTGTTGGCTATTGTTACAAACAACACCTAAGATGACTAAGGTCAAACACTTACATAGAGGTGTAATTCCACTCACATAAATGATCCTACTAAGTCAATGAGGCTGGTCCTGTGAGGAATGATATTCTTCTGCCTGAGAGCCTGTTTCATCCCGGCAGACCTCTGTGCCCACAGAAATCAGCTAGAAGAATCCGGGCCAAAATGTTTTCAGGATCAAGCCATAAAACTGAACGAATATGGGGTCTGGAGAGAGAAGGAAAACATTTTTTCCTTTTTTCCATGTAGTTCATTTCTACATTTGACAGCACTTTGTGAAGTCAGTTTCACTGTGCCCATCTACAGTTAGTTAATAACATGCCAGAAACTGGTTAAACACCTTTAGATTCATCATAGGGGGAGAAGGAAAAACAATTTTAATTAATAAAAGACATAAACAATGAAAAATAATCTGGATTTTGGGCCACAAATTCAACCATCATAAAAAAGGCAGCACAGAGCCATTGATTTGCATGTAGCAGTGCCAAATTACACTAGCTGAGGAGTCAAGAAAGCTGAGTTTTTGAAGGTGATCAATTAAAAAAAATCAAGTTACAGTATAATTTTAATTGCTTCCATAATTGTATTCCTTTGGAAAACATGAAATGTATGACTGATATTTCCAGGGAAAGGCTCATGAATGGACAATGTAGGCATTCTGCAAAAAGAGGCTAGAAATGGTTTTGGTTTTAATAGTATTTTTGAATTATTTGGTGTATGGCCACTTGGCTGTTTTAGAGATTATTGTGTTGATTTTAAGTGAGTTGTAATAGGAGTTGTGTTGGGTTTATGTATATTCAAGAAGTCCAGAGAAAAGTTGTATTGTTAGTTTGCTGTTTGGGAATTGAAAATTGGAATGTATTATGGATGATTAATATAGTTTGATCAGGTATCAAAACTCATACTAATGCTGATAGTAATTGGAGCAATTCTCTGGCTTGTGTTATTGCAGGAAGTTAGGCTTAATGGTGCCTTCTGGTCGTAAAAATTGATGAGCATATAATGTTACTACTTCAACATTGTTACAGTAACATCAAGGTCAATTATCAATTTGATATGAATGCAAATACGAGATTCTTTGCATTGATGTTTACATAGCTCTGACCATCATTGGAGGTTTTTAAGAGCAGGTTAGACAAGCACCTCTCAGGGATGGTCTAGATCAGGGGCAGGCAAACTGTTTGGCCTGAGGGCCACATCGGGTATCAGAAATTGTATGGAGGGCCGGTTAGAGGAGGCTGTGCCTCCCCTAACAGCCAGGTGTGGCCCGGCCCCCGCCCCCTATTCGACCCCCACTGCCGCCGCTTCTTGCCCCCTGACGGCCCCCCCCGGGACTCCTGCCCCCCCTGTTCCCTGTCCCCTGACAGCCCCCAGACCTCCTGCCTCCCCATCCAACCCCCATCTCCTTCCTGACTCCCCACCGCAGGACCCCTGCCCCGTCCAACCACCCTTCTCCCTGTCCCCTGACTGCCCCCGGAACCCCTGGCACCCCTACCCCCATTCAACCCCCCTGTTTCCTGCCCTCTGACTGCCCCAACCCCTATCCACACCCCTGCCCCCTGGCCCGCCCCCGAACTCCCCTCCCCTCTATCCAAACCCCCTGCCCCCTGCCTCCTTACAGCGCTGCCTGGAGCATCGGTGGCTGGCGGCGCTACAGCCGAGCCACCCAGAGCAGCAGGACAGGCAGCGGCGCCGCCCGGCTGGAGCCAGCCACGCCACCATGCAGCACAGACCGGGTCAGGCCCCGGCTCTGCAGCTGCGCTGCCCCAGGAGCTCGCAGCCCTGCGCCCAGAGCATTGCGCCGGCGGAGCAGTGAGCTGAGGCTGCAGGGGAGGGGCTGGGGTCTAGCCTCCCGGGGCAGGAGCTCGGAGGCCAGGCAGGAGGGTTCCACAAGCCGGATGTGGCCCGCGGGCCGTAGTTTGCTCACCTCTGCTCTAGATAATACTTAGTCCTGCCATGAGTACAGGGGACTGGACTAGACGACTTCGCGAGGTCCCTTCCAGTCCTATGACTCTATGAGTCTATGATCTGCTTCAGTGAGAATGAAAGAGTCACGATGAGATCTTATCTTCTGATGTTTTAAATACTTGTTGCTAATTGAACTTGATTTCTCTTGATTTGGTGATAAAAATATTGTCCAGTAGAACATTAGAGACAGATTAGAGAAATAGAAACAGGATGCATTGTATTTCATCCTAACGGTCTGCAGAACTACAAGGTACTAACAAGTTGTAAGTGAACAACAGAAGTTGAGCAAAAAGGTCTAATACTGAAATTATATTAGCAATAATGTTAAATATTAATGTGACATGAACACAAATGAATTGCTTTCTATTATTTTCCATAGCTCTGAGCATCGGCTTCGGAAAGAATGATCTAGTCATAAAGATGTCTTATCTTCTTATGTTTTATTAAAAACTCACTGCTAATTGAACTTGAGTTCTTTTGATTTGGTGAGAAATGTACCTTTGTAGATTGTTAGAGACAGACACACATGACCGGTCTGATTTTTGGCTGATTTAATAGATTATAAGTGCAGAAGGGACCATTGTGATAATGAATTTCGACCTCCTGTAAAACAAAGGCATAGGACTTTTGAAAATAATTCCTGAAAATAACTGAACTAGAGCAGATCTTTTAGAGAAACATTCAGTCTTGATGTAAAAATCGCAAGTGATGGAACATCAACCACAACCTTGGTATACTGTTCCACCAATTACGTTACCAAAATTTCGCACCCTATTTCTAATCTGAATTTGGGCAGCGTAACTTCCACCCATTACCTTTGTCATCAAGGCGGAAGAACTCATTATCAAGTTTCTGTTCCCCGGCAGGTACTTATACACTGTGATCAAGTCATCCCTTCACTTTTTCTTTGTTAAAACCAACAATTGAACTCTCAGAGTCTATCCCTCTACGGCACATCTTTCAGTCCTTTATTCATGACCATGGCTCTTCTTTGAACTGTCTCCAAAATTATGAAAACTCTTCTTGATCTATTTCAGACAGTTGAGAATTGAACTGGTAATTTCCTACAGGACTTCATTTCTCACCAGAGGTCCCTGACTCTGGAAGCAATAAGATTACTCAGTGTGTAGAGTTAAACACATGCATAAATCATTGCAGGGTCAGGCATCCAGTGGCTGTGTGTATGTACAGCACCTAGCACAATGGGTATCTCTCTCTTGATTACCACATTTTTTCCTTTTTTGCAGACATTATATTCCACACCAAGAAGTGGTAAAAATAAGCAACGAGAGCAGAGTGACCGAGTTTATCCTAATGGGATTTCCCCTCAGCCGCCAGATGGAAATCTTCCTCTTCGTCCTCTTCCTCATGTTCTACCTGGTCACCCTCTCAGGCAACCTAGTCATCATCACCATCACCTTGGCCGATTACCGGCTCCGGACCCCCATGTATTTCTTCCTGTGGAACTTCTCCTTCATGGAGATCTGGTTCACTTCAGTCACGGTGCCCAAGCTCCTCTCCAGTTTGCTCTTTGGGAGCAGGTTCATCTCCTTCACCAGCTGCATGGTACAAAGCTTCTTCTACTTCTTTCTGGTGGTGACGGAGTTCCTCCTCCTGGGCGTCATGTCCTTTGACCGATATGTTGCCATCTGTAACCCACTGAGATACACAGTCATCATGAACAGTCACGTCTGCTTCGTGCTGGTCTTTGGGGCCTGGACTGGGGCCTTCTTGTATATCCTTGGACCACTCAGTGCTGTCGCCGAGGTACCCTACTGTGGCCCCAATGTGGTCAATCACTTCTTCTGTGACCTTACACCACTGGTTAAGTTATCCTGCAAGGACACCCATGTCCTGGAGTCAGCCATTTTCATCATGGCGTCAGTGCTTATCCTGAGCTCCTTGGTGGTGACTGCAGTGTCCTACACGTACATCATCACCACGGTGCTCAGGACCCCCATGGCTCAGGGCAGGCAAAAGGCCTTCTCCACCTGCACCTCTCACATCACAGTGGTGAGCATCATCTACAGCACCCACATCTTCATGCATGTCCGTCCCATTGAAAGCAGCTCCTTGGAGCTGAACAAGGTGGTGGCCTTGCTGACCTCCGTGGTGACACCATCCCTCAACCCCTTCATCTACACCCTCAGGAACAAGCAGGTCAAACAAGCCCTGAAGGAGGCTGTAGCCCAGAACAAGGTTTTCCTGTTCTACAAAAAGTGTATCCCCTAATGCAGTGGTTCTCAACCAGAGATAATAGTGTGACAGTGACACTTTTGTATTTTTATGTCTGATTTTGTAAGCAAGTAGTTTTTAAGTGAGGTAAAACTTGGGGGTACACAAGACAAATCAGCCTCCTGAAAGGGGTACAGTCATCTGGAAAGGTTGAGAGTAACTGGCCTAATGGGATGTTTTAACCACTGCTGGTCATTTAGTATATCTCTAAACCAGGGTGAGAGGAATTTGAGTGGTTCTCAAGACCGGTAACTGTAAGACCAAGCAAACAATCACAGCACTAAGTGAAAAATCACTAATTCATGCTTAATTTTAAGTCCAGGAGTTCAGTTCTCTCTTGATTCAGCAAAGCATTGAAGTATTTGCTTAACTTTGTGAATTCAGGAGTTCCCAGAGCCACAGATTTCAAAGCCGTTAGATCCACTAGTTTGAACTCCTATATATTACAGATCAGAGAATTTCACCGAGTCACTCCTGGACTGAACTGAAGAAATTGTGTTTGGCTGAACCATCTTCCAGAAAGGCATCCAGTCCTGATCTGAAGACATCAAGAGATGGAGAATCCATCATCCCCTTTGGTATTTGGTTAATCACCCTCAATGTTCAAAATTTGTACCATATTTCTAATTTGATTTTTCTTGTCGTTGCTTTAGCTTTCTGATATTCCTGATATTTTCTCCTGGTGAAGGTATTTCTACACCATAATTAAGACACATTTCAATCTTTGTGTTGATAATCCTAACGGACCAATCTCTTTAAATCTCTCACTCTCAGATATCTTTTTTTTCCCTGGGACATGAATGATTTTTGTGGTTCTTCTCTGTACCCTCACCATTTTTTTCAAAATCTTTTAAAATATGCCGGGCACAGTGTTGGTCTCATCAATGCCATATACATTGGTCATATCACTTGCCTACTTCTACTTCCACTTCCATTTCTGTTCCTCACAACACTTAAACCCAGGCTTAATTTTAAGATAGTACATAGTCCCATCTCCATTCAGCAAAGCATTTAAGCACGTTCTTAAGAATAAGCATGTGCTTTCCCCAGTTTAAGTTTAATGGGAATACTCATGTGTCCTGAGTAAAGAAATTGCTTAACCTGAGGATTGGAAACTGAAATTCAGTGGTGTTGGGAAACCAACTCAGGTTTCTTTGAAATTCCGTCCATACGTGATTGGCTGAGCTAGGGCCTTTTGGAGTTTAGGTTAATTTTCAAAATAATCGTTGTGGTTTCTTCATGCCTTTGTAATAGGAAGTCTTTGGGTTGGGTTTTCTTTGGCCACCGTCACTCTCCTCAAAGGTATCACCCATCTGGAGTACATCTGATTCGGTGAGTAGCTTTTTGGGTATCTACATACTGGATTTAGGGTTATTTGTAATTGTTAGCCATATTATAAATTAATGGTCATGCACACAAACCAGGGCCCACAGCTGTTGATAATGGATAAAATATTCTCAGTCAGCAACTATGCTTCTAATAACTGATGGATCTCTGCCCATCACTGTCTCCTTTTGTCTAACTCTTCAGCTCCAATAAAGCATTAAAAACCTTACACGATGCAAAAAGAAGCCATTCCAGTTTGTACACGCACACAAGATACCAAGGAAATGAAAAGTTAGCCACTTAGCAAGTACCAAGCACAATGCTTTACCATGACCGCAACTACTGTTCACAGCTGAGCAGGCACTACACCATTAACTCTGCACCCTCTAGAGAGGTCAGGCTTCCATCAGCCCATGAACTACCATGGGAAAGTCATGGGGTTGATCAGGAATAGTTATTAATACTGTATGGGACCTAGTAATTGAGCTAGTTACTGCATGGCCATACTGGGTTATGGGAATATGCATATGCTGGGTTTGTTTAACAGCAGGGCTCTTAGGAAACATAAGAAGGGTCAGAGTGGGTCAGACCAAAGGTCCATGTAGCCCAGTATCCGGTCTCCGACAGTGGCCAATGCCAGGTGCCCCAGAGAGAATGGACAGACCAGGGAATCACCAAGTGATCCACCCTCTGTCCCCATTGCCAGAGAGATTCTCCCCTTCCCCTCTCTGGATCTCTCCCCGAGATGTCTCCTTAGTGGACAGGTTACATTTGGAAGCAGGCATGTGATACGCTCTGCAGAAGCACCGAACTGAAGTGTAAATTAAGCTGCGAAGTCACTTAGGGCCACACTTGTAAAGGTATTTGGGTGCCTAACGGGGTTTTTCAAAAGCACTGTGGAGCCTGTGACAGTGCTGAGAACTGGCACCAGAGCAAGCTCTCTGGTCACCGTTCGTACTTGTGGGTCTGGGTGCACCTGGTTACTGAGCCACCCCATCGGTAGGAGCCGATGAGCTAATTAGCCCATTATCAGGCAGAGGAAGGCAGCATTCAAGGCTAAGGGGTGGGGTCCTAGTGAAGGCTTGGCTAGGAGCTGCCTTATCTGCGCTGGTGAAGAGCCAGTGGAAAGGGTTGGAGTCTGGGCCCCGGAGGAGCTATTCCAATGGCCCAGAGAACAGCAGAAGGTGATGGAGAAGACCCTGCAGGTCTTCCAGCAGTCCTACCACCGGGAGACACAGCTCCTGCCAGCCTGGTCAGTGGAGCAGTTACAGAGCCTGCAGGAATGTATTAGGGAACAAGCCCACGTACAGCACCAACTCCTGCAAAGTTTGGTGAGTCCTGCAATGGACACTGGGTACCGGGGCCAGCTCACTAAGGTGGGGGCCTGCAGGTGACCCTGGTGTGTTCTTGGTTACTTTCGATACCAGCCTTTGGAGCTGGTTGGGACAGAACAATGTGAGTTCTTTGCCAACACCCTATGTAACTGGGCAGCAGAGGCAGCAGACGTGTCTCCCTGTGATCTTCATGCAAGAGACTCTGGTGTGGTTACGGCAGCCGTCCTGGACCAGGTTGGCTTGTCCAAGGAGGGAAAATATCACCAGCAATTTAGCATGGCAAGATGGGGGAATGTGTTTGCACAGAAACTAAACTGTGGCCCAGTCTGGAAAGGCCAGATCCCCAAACTGGGGGGCAGACTATGGACTCTGTGATTCGGGAACAGTTTTGTCAACGTCTTCCTGACAATAGATGGGTTAGGAGGCATCAGCTAGTCAATCTGCATGCTGCAGTTAAGCGGAATAGATGTGTTTGCAGGGCTGGGCCATCCCAGCGTGAGTCAGATGCTTAAGGCACTTGGAACGGGGTGGTCACCCCGCTCCGGCCCGGAGGGCTTAAAAGCAGCCCTGGGGAGGGCTGTGGCTGAGAAAAGGCTGACTGCGGAAGCGGCCTCAGCTGGGGACACGCCCCAGTCAGGGCCCATCTGGCCCATCTAAGAAGGCAGTGGGCCAGGAGCAGGGCACTCTCTCCCTCTAGCTCTTGGGGGAGAAGGGCCTGGCTGCTGGGAGCTGAGCAGGGTACCTAAAGTGGAGCAGGGCTGGGGAAAGGCCAGAGGAGCTGGGAGAGCTCCAGCCTGGAAACCCCCCAGGCTGCAGGCCTTGCGAAAGGCTGGAAAGGGAACTGGGGTTGCAGAGGGGCAGCCCAAGGGTAGGCAGAGGCAGCAAGTCCAACCCCTCCTTGCCAATGATTAGTTTGAACTGAACATGGGGAGAAGGAGTGGAGGAGAGTCTATGGCTGGAAAGGGCACTGAGGAGATAAAGAGGAAGGAGCCCTGATGTGCTCAAGCTGTAGGGTGTTTTCAGTGTGTACCTGAAGGACATATAAAAAGCGACTGTCCATTCCTGGCCTGTGGGTTTGCACTGTTCAGTGGTTGGGCTGAGACCCCGAGGCAGGGAGAAGAAAGTCCCTGCTCTCTCGGTAACGGTAGGGAGAAGGCACCAAACGAGGTGTAGTGGGCACTGCCCCCTCCTGTTGGCCAATCAGGTGAGAGCTGATGAATTCCCACTGGATGCTTCCTGGAGCTAGGGTCAAAATCAAATGTGTAGATGGGGACAAGAAATTCCGTCCCATGGCCAAGGTGCCCTCGGGCGTCAAGAGGCCATTCAGGGGGAAAGGCGTAGGTGTAGTGGATGGATTGCCCCATCTCCATATACTGGATGGGGAGCCCTTCACAACAGGGAAGCAAAGTGGGGTACAAGGGCCCTAGAGGGTGGAAACAAAACCCACTGGGCAAGGTAAAGAGGAAAGAAATATAGAGGGGCTGGAGGAACCTAGACATGCTCTTGCAAGCCACTGAGATGGTAAGGAAGGAGACATCCCCGGAGACACAGAGCAAGAAGAGAAAGAAAACAAAGATGAATTAAGTGGATCCATTGGAATCATGCACTTATCAGAGCCCTTATTCCGGGCCTCTCAGGAAGAGGCTGCACCCATAGGATACGTGGAGGGATGGACAAAACACAGGCCCTGGATAACCAGGAGGGGTGAGAAAAGACCTTGGCAACAAGCCAAAAGGGTGTAGGTCGGGAGTGGGGGGGATAGCTCAACAGACTGCGCTTGGGCTGACGAGCTGTCGATGGAGAGAGAAATATGGGGATGGGCCCCACCCACCAAATGCACTTTTTGTGTGAGGAGAGTGGATGAACCCAAGATGAACACCCTGAGGGCAAGGAGGGGAGGAGGAAGGGAACATGAGCTTACGCCGTGGAAGGTGGTAAGGGACAAAGTGTATTTAATGGGTCATATATTGGCTAGTAACAGAGCAGCACTGTGGCCTAGGTTTAGTGTGGGGAATAAGACCTTTGACTAACGCTTCGGGGTAGAAGGGCAAACAAAACCTTCCAGGTTAACTAGATCTCCGGCTCCATTTTTGGAATGTCCCAGATTTGGGTACAGGACGAGGAAAAGGTGATTGTGACCTTCCTGGTACAATGGGGATAAACAAGGGAAATCCCGAAAATCCCTGTCAAATAGTCAGATTAATAGTTTTGTACTTGCTAGTAAGTCGGTAAGCACGTCACACAATCTAGTGTGCAGGGCAGAATTGCGTATTTGGTTCTTTCATATTAATTAGATAAATCAGAAGGGGTTGTTGATAAAACTAGGGTGTCATCCCTGGTATGAAGAGTGTGCTGAGACTGACGTCTTCTGCCTTTGTGGACAGCTTGTGTGTGTGTGCAGCCAAACCATCGGCGTGTTACACCTCAATGGTGTAAGCTCGAAAGCCCATCTCTCTCACCAACAGAAGTTGGTCCAATCAAAGATATTACCTCACCCACCTCTCTCTCTAATACCCATGACAATCAGATGCTACTTAGTGAAATATTGAGATGGTGGTCAGACAGAGAGGTCGTATGCCTGCGTGGGTATACCTGGGCATGTCTGTGTCACAGGCACCTAAATACCTTTCGAAATCTGCCGCCTAGGTGCTTTTGAAACCGTTCCTCCATTTATGTATTTATTTTGGTAAGGATAAAGATTTAAAGGAGTAAAACATAAGGGGCTCTAGAGGGCAGCAGAGGCCAAGAAATGAGAAGCAGCAGCTGCAGTTTGGTCACAGAAATAGAATTTTGAAACTAAAGAGAAACCACAAAGTTTTCACTTTACCTCCGCCTCTTTCCTCTCTCTGTCTGGCTACAGAGAGCTTAGACACCACTATTTGGCTCCATCTAGTCAGCTATCATGGATTGCTCTCGCTGCATTACTTCATCAATCCGTTGTGTCCAGACTCAATTTTAAATAGCTCCAGCAACAGACTTTCCATTTTGGTCGTATTAAACATCTCCTTAAATTTCCAGTGTTGCTTCCCTCTGCCATGTGGATCCAGACGGTCTGAAGTGCGTGGGATGGATGTTAGGGTAATAACGACTAGAACAACTTAGGGACATGGTGGATTCACCCGCTCTTGAAGACTTCAAATCAAGACTGGATGTCTCTGTCCAAAAGGTAGGCTCTCGCTTAGAGAAGTCAGGAGCTCAATGCCGGAATCACTGGGTGAAATTACCTGACTTGTGTAATGCAGGAGGTCAGACTCAGATTCCAAGGCCTGAAGGGACCATTGTGATCATCTAGTCTGACCTCCTGTGTAACACGGGCCACAGAACTTCCCCATAATAATTCCCAGGGCAGGTCTCTTCGAAAAACATCCAGTCTTGATTTAAAAATGGTCAGGGCTTCCCGCCACCCCCATTGGCCTAGAGCGGCGAACTGCGGCCAGTGGGAGCCGCGATCGGCCGAACCTGCGGAGGCGGTAGGTAAACAAACCTGCCTGGCCCGGCCCGCCAGGGTGCTTACCCTGGAGAGCTGCGTGTCAAATGTTGCCGATCCCTGATCTAGTTATTTTGCTTAATATGCTACTGGAAGGTTCTGAAGCCCAGATACTCAAATGCATCTAGGTGCCTAACTTTCAAAGTGCCTAGCCCTCAGGTACTATGGTGATGTCATCTGTATAAGAATGTGACTAGAGTCAACAGACGGAGTCTGAACATTTGAGCTCTAGTCTAATAAGTCGAAGGCATTTATGAGCTGCTGTCTAGGTTGATAAGTAAACCTCAGTCACCCTGTTTTCTAAGCACTGGATCACACAAGAACTGTGGTGTGATGAATTCACCTCTGATTTCCTGTTGGTGTGAATGGAGAGTGAAAATCTCTTGACATATTGGGTGTTAGAAAACGAAAAACGATTAGCAATTTAAATTAGTAGCATGTAGTGGGCACTAGATGGCAGCAGAGACCAAGGAATGAGAAGCAGCACCTGCACTTTGCAATGTGGGTGGAAACAGACTTTCAAAACACCAGAGAAACCGCAAACAAGTCTCACTACTGGCCTGCTGGGCTCTGTCTCTTTCCCAGGGACAGAGAAGCAGAGATGTAACTGTTTGTTTTCTGGATCCATCCAGTTAATGACAGTCAGACCAGCATTGTTTTGGGCGGTCTGAGTTTCACAATGTGCCTGGTTCTAATTTTAAGCCAGCAAAAGGCCTTCTATTTAGGTTGTAATGAACATCTCCCAGAATTCCCTGTGGTGTTCCTTTCTGTTGTGTGGTTGCAAACTATCCAATAATACATGCCAGGTGCATTAGCAATGTGACTAGCATGTCTGGACAGGACCGGTTCCGGGGTTTTTGCCGCCCCAAGCGGCGGAAACAAACAAACAAAAAAAGCCGTGATCGCAATTGCGATCGGCAGCACTCCGGTGGCAGCTCCACCCCGCCGCTTTCTTCTTCGGCGGGAATTTGGCGGCAGGTGCTTCCCTCCGAGAGGGACTCGCCGCCGAATTGCCACCGAACAGCCCGACATGCTGCCCCTTCCCCTTGGCCGCCCCAAGCACCTGCTTGCTGAGCTGGTGCCTGGAGCCGGCCCTGTGTCTGGAAGGCGCTTGGATATTAACAAAATTAATGAAATGAATAGGCAGCAGGTTTAAAACACATGAAAGGAAGTATTGTTTCACACAATGTACAGTCAACCTGTGGAACTCCTTACCAGAGGATGTTCTGAAGGCCAAGACACTAACAAGGTTCAAAAAAGAACTAGATAAATTCATGGAGGTTAGGTCTATCAATGGCTATTAGCCAGGATGGGCAGGGATGCAACGCTAGGCTCTGACTGTCCCTAGTCTCTGTCTTCCAGAAGCTGGGAATGGGCGATGGGATGGATCACTATGTGATTCCCTGTTCTGTTCATTCCCTCTGGGGCACCTGGCATTGGCCACTGTTGGTAGACAGGACACTGGGCTAGATGGACCTTTGGTCTGACCCAGTAGGCCATTTTTATGGTTGCAAAATAAAGAGGTGACTTGATTGTGTTGTATAAATCCCTTGACAGGGATAAAATACTGGGTACTGAAAGCTTCTTTAAGCTAGCAAAGAAACATAACAAGAACCAAAGGCTGGAATCTAAAGCCAGACACATTCAAATTAGAAATAAAGTCTATGTTTTTGGCTGGGTGAAGGGAAGCCCGACATTCAATTTGGTGACACTTCGCCATTTGTATGTTTGTACGTAATATGAGAACTTTTGAAAACCATGTCCGATCAATTCCAAATTTTAAGGAATGTTCTAGGCATCAGTGGGCCAAATCCTACTGTTTTTTTTTTGGGGGGGGGGAAGCAGAAGGTGGAAATGGGGAACACATAGAGCACCTTGCCTCTGGGTACCAGACCAAGCAGCTTCCACCATCTTTAGCTGTGTATAGATTAAATAACTGGTTGATGGCCACTACTGACACATTCCCCACATCTCAGTTCTGCCCATCCTCCCACTACAGTTTAAATGGTGACACCCTTAAAAGCCTTGTTTCCAGGCAGAGAAAAAATGAGAATGTGGGACTAGAGCAATAGGAAATCCTGGGATGGAGGAAGTGGGGAATGAGTGCACAGAAAAATGCTGGGAATGAATGGGGGGGACCTGGATCCGGGGGTGCAGGGGGAAAGGGCAGCATGAGGGACAGAGCCCTGGTATGTGGCAGAGGTGGGAATGGGGCCACGTGGAGGCTGCAATGGCTGGGAAGGGGGCAGACAGCCTAGTCTAAGGGAGGAGTTGAGTTGAGGGTTGTGGAAGCTGCGGGGAGGATTGAAGAAGGCAAGGCGCCAATGGTGAATGCCATGAGCTTGGTCTACAGAAGCAATGGCGTGTGCCTCCTTCTGCTCGGAGACTGAGGGCGACTCGCCTCTTGGGCAGACTCCCAGAGGAGGTGGTGGAGCCTCTGTCTCTCGCGGCCCTCAGAGGAAGACTGGATCCCTTTCCGGAGGAGAGACGTTAGTCAAACAAAAGTTCTTGGGCTCCATATCAAGGTGACTGGCTATCATTTTTTGGCCTGTGCCAAACAGGAAGTTGGACTAGATCAGGGATCGGCAACCTTTGGCACTCGGCTCGCCAGGGTAAGCACTCTGGCGGGCTGGGCCGGTTTGTTTACCTGCCGTGTCTGCAGGTTCCAGGCCAATGGGGGCGGTGGGAAGCGGCGCGGGCCGAGGGATGTGCTGGCTGTGGCTTCCTGCAGCCCCCATTGGCCTGGAGCAGTGAACCGCGGCCAGTGGGAGCCGCGATCGGCCGAACCTGCGGACCTGGCAGGTAAACAAACCGGCCCGGTCCACCAGGGTGCTTACCCTGGAGAGCTGCGTGCCAAAGGTTGTCGATCCCTGGACTAGATGATCCAAATGGTCCCTTCTGGCCTTAAAATCCTGGGAATGCTCCTTTGGGTTTTGAATGGCTAAATTAAATGGGCAGTTGAGAGCAGACACCCAGCAGCAGTATTTTGAAAGGTGACTAGATAGAAATTTTAAACAGAAATGCCACAGACCGCTCTCACGTATTAGCGTGTGTTTAAACACCAGGGTGTTTGGGTTTCTGGGTTAGATTCAGACTCACACGGCTACCCCTCTGATACTCTCACTTACGGTTTGCCTTTATCTCTTTCTGTCGCTGTCCCTCTCTTCCTGGGACCCAGGAGCAGAGATCAGAACAAGACAACGGGACCCACCTAGTCAATGACGGGTGCTGGCCCAGCCCGGTGAAAGTCAGTGAGGATCAGGGAGAGAAGTGATGGAGGTGGGGGGGCTGGAGTGAGTGGGGGTTGGGGCCTTGGAGAAGGGACGGGGCAGGGGCGGGGCAAGGGTGTTTGGGTTTCTGTGATTAGACAGTTGGCAACCCTATCTCTGTCTGCTGGACTGAAGAGCCTGTTATTAAATATTTGCTCCCCATGTAGATACCGAGGGGTTGTAATCAAGTCACCTCCGTAGCCTTCCCTTTGTTATGGTAAATTAGCACTCGAGGGGCAAATCGCAGCAAGGCCGCCTAATCCGTTAAGCATTCCCGAGGCTCTGCTCAGCACCCCTCCAACTTAGCAACATCCTTCTTGAACTGTGGGCACCAGAGCTGGCCACCGGTTCCAGCTGTGGCTGCACCAGTGCCAAATACAAGAATAGCAACTGGCCTTCCCTTTCGGTTGTGTTGGACACGTCCCAGACACCCTCTGCCTCTCTCTGTCGGCTGAGTCCACACTCTCCAAACCAGCCCTGCCAGAGGCCGGGCACAGTGATCCGGTGGTACAGGACGTCTGAGAAGAAAACCCCGTTTATCAAATCAAGCAGTCTCTGCGGCCGGCCTACGAATCAGAATAGATTAGAACAGAATATGGGATATTAGTGTGGAGTGGAATAGGATAAAGAGAAAAATAAAATAGAATGGAATAAAGTGTGTGTGTGTGTGTGTGTGTGTGTGTGTGTGTGTACACACTCAGTCTTAGGCCTTATTTTGTTCTATTTCAGATTAAATATTTAACTGAGTAAAATGCAGCGATCACTTGGGGGCAGCAGAGATCCATGAATGAGACGCAGCAGCAGCTGTGGTTTGTCAGGGGAGTGAGAACAGAGGAGAAACTCCGGAGAGTTCTCACTTTCTGTCTCTCTCAGTTTCTTTCTTTCTTTCCATTTCTCCCCTTCCACCTGTCTTTGTGCCCAAAGCTCATGTGCTCTCAGCCACAGGCCTGTTGTGTGAACCAGGAGAAGTCACTTCCCCTTTCCGTGCCTCAATTTCCCCATTATAAAAAAATAGTAGATGGATTCCAATGGCAAAGGAGGCATCATTCCTTTGTAAAGCGCTTTGAGAGAAAAGTGCCTGATAAGTGCCAGGCACGCCCCTCCTTTCTGCATCTCTCTCCCTCTCTCCCTGTCTTTTTTTACTGTCTTGTCTGGTTAGATTGTCAAGTCCTCAAGGGAAGGGCTGTTAATGGCTGCATATATGCAGCGCCTAGCGTAAAGGAATCTTGATCTTGCCTGCAGGCTCTAGGTCAACGATTCTCAAATGCGGCCCTCAGGGGCTTTTTGTGCAACCATGACAGCCTCCTGGGTGCTGATGGGGGAAGGAGGGAGCATTGGCCCCTCCCTCCTTGTTGCTCCTGGATGCACCTCCAGCTGCAGGGCTCCAGCCTCCAGCCCCTGGTTCCAGCTGTGTGACAGCAGGTGCTGGTTCCTGGCTCCAGGCCCGGGCTCCGGCCGCGCTGGCCACAGGCGCCGACCCCCAGCCCCAGCCGCACGGCAGCGGGCTCCAAGCACAGGGCTTCCGGTGCCAACCCCTGTCTCTGGCCGCAGGGCAGCAGGTGCCGACCCCCAGCTCTGGCCGCGGAGCTTCAGCCTCTGGGCCCCAGTTCCAGCCATGCGGTGGCAGGTGCTGGCCCCGGGCTTCAGCCATGCGGCCCCAGCCCCTGGCTCTGATCCCCCGTCCCAGCTGCACGGCAGCAGGCGCCGACCACAGATCTGTTCCTGGGCGCCGGCCACATGGTGGGAGGAGCTGGCCCTGGTCACGCAGCAGCGAGCGCTGGCTCCTGACTCCAGCCACACTCCTGGGCTCCAGCACCCAGCTCCGGGCGCTGGCCGTGCGGCGGCAGGCACTAGCCCTGGGCGCTGACCCACAGCTCTGATCCCTGGCTCCAGCCACGCAGTTCCCGTCCCCAGCTCGGGTTCTGGCCACTGAGCCCTGGGCCTGGCCGCATGGCCGCAGGCACCAGGCCCTGGCTCTGGCCACGCAACAGTGGGGTTCATCACCCACCCCCATCGCCCCGGCCCCCGCTGCCTCCCCCGGCCCTGTATCCGTCCCCACCCCGGACAACAGCTGCCTCCCTTGGCCTCGCACCCATCTCCCCTATTGCCCCAGGCCCCCGCTGCCTCCCCCAGCCCTGTATCCGACCCCACCCGGACAACAGCTGCCCCCCTTGGCCTCGCACCCCCCCCCCCCATCGCCCCGGCCCCCGCTGCCTCCCCCGGCCCTGTATCTGTCCCCACCCCGGACAACAGCTGCCTCCCTTGGCCTCGCACCCATCCCCCCTATTGCCCCAGGCCCCCGCTGCCTCCCCCAGGCCAGCATCCACCCTGCCATCCCCTCTGGCCCCCGCTGCCTCCCTTGGCCCCGGACTCCCCCGAGTGCCTCTGGCCTCCACTGCCTCCCCCTTTAGCCTCCCCACCCAGGGCTGAATGGGTCCTGGCGCTTGCATGTTTGTTAATATCACTTTTCTCAGCAACTATCACGTTTCACAACAGACTTACTAGCTATCTGTGAAAAGTGACAGTGCCGCCCAGAGGATTCAGGGGGCCTGGGGCAAAGCAATTTTGGGGGCCCCTTCCATAAAAAAAAGTTGCAATACTCTAGTAACATGTATTTGGATATGTAAAAAATAACCAGTGAAATACATTCAAAAATTATTTTAATAATTTGAAAATACACTAAATACATTATATAAAAACATGAAATGCTTTAATGGTATGATACATTTGCAATTACATAATGGGCTGTCGCTGGGTGATGGTGATGGTTGGTGCCAATGGGTTGTCGCTGCCTGGGGGTGGCGCTGCTGTTGCCCAGGGCTGGGTGGGGAGCTGGGCTCTGAGTTGGGGGGTGCCCGGCTCACAGGGACTGGGCTCAGAGCTGTGGGGGGATAGGGTCGGGGGGGTGTCCAGCTCAGAGGGGCTGGGCTCGGAGCTGGGGGTCAGGGCTGTGGGGGATGGGGTCGGGGGGTGCCCAGCCCCAGCCCCTTACCATGCCGCTTACCCCCTCTCCCGAAGCCTCAGCGCGCCGCATCCAGGAGCGGCCCCGGACAGCGCTGCAGCGGCGTGGTGTCTCCAGCAGGGCCTGAACGCCCACCGCTTGGCCGCAGCTCACAGCCCTGCCCCCTTACCAGCTGAGATGCCGGGGGATGGGGGAAGACGGAGGTGGGGGGAACCTCCAACATACTCGTGGGGGCCCCTGCAGGGCCGGGGCCTGGGGCAAATTGCCCCACTTGCCCCCCCCCTCCCCGGGCGGCCCTGAAATGTGATACGTGTATGTTTGTTAATATCACTTTTCAGAGCCTCCCAGGTGGCTACTAAGTGTGCTGAGATATTACCAAATATACAAACATCACTTTCCACACCAAGCCCAGGACCCATTAAGCCCTGGATGGGGGGCGAAGGGGGAGGCAGCATTATTTTTGTTACTAAGTCTGCCAAAACCCCCTACAGATACACGTTGCAATGACTTGGCTGTGACTCTGCGCACATCGAATTGTTTTTCCTAAAGTTATTACGTGTTTTAGGGGGAAAATGTCGGTGTGGCCAACAGTGAGAGTTGGTGGCCGCACTCTGAGGCCACCAAAGAATTTTGTTGCGAGAACCCCTGCTCTAGGTGCTAGTGTGATACAACAACCAGAGGCTGAGATGGAGTAATACTTAGCGCTGGCCTAGCACTGCTCCATGCCTAGGTCTGCCAGCACTCCACAATGCAGCCAGTAGCTTTAGTCCCGTTTTACAGAGGGGAACTTCAGGTACAGATTGCGGTCCCCAAGGTCACCCAGCAGGCCAGTGACAGAACTGGGACCAGAACCCAGGCCTTTGACAACACCACAGCTCAGTCCCTGCAGTATATCTGTCTAGGCCCCATATTAGCTTAGACCAGGGGTAGGCAAACTACAGCCCGTGGGCCAGATCCCAGCGGTCAGGGCTTTGCATCAGGCCCGCGGGATTGCCCTCCGTGGTGCTGTGGGCCCCGTGCCACTCCCGGAAGCAGTCAGCACCATGTCCCTGCAGCCCCTGGGGATCGGGGGAGGGAGGGGAGCAGGGGGCTCCTCACGCTGTCTTCATCTACAGGCACCGCCCCCCACAGCTCCCATTGGCCAGGAACAGGGAACCGTGGACAATGGGAGTTTCGGGGGAGGTACCCACAGACGAGGGCAGCTCGCAGAGCCGTCTGCCTCCCTACTCCCTCAGGGGCCGCAGGGACGTGGTGCCGGCTGCTTCCGGGAGAGGCATGGGGCCAGGGCAGGCAGAGAGCCTGCCTTACCCCCGCTGCACACTGCTGCCACCCTGGAACCACTCCGAGTAAGCGGCGCCGGGCTGGAACCCACACCCCGAACCCCTGCTCTGAGCTCCTTGCTGCACCTCGCACCCCTCCTGCACCCCAACCCCCTGCCCTGAGCCAGGCCTTAAAAACCTCTAAGGAAAGAGATTCCACCCACTCCCTAGGTAACCCATTCCAGTGCTTCACCACCCTCCTAGTGAAATAGTGTTTCCTAATATCCAACCTAAACCTCCCCCTCTGCAACTTGAGACCATTTCTCCTTGTTCTGTCATCTGCCACCACTGAGAACAGCCGAGCTCCATCCTCTTTGGAACCCCCCTTCAGGTAGTTGAAAGCAGCTATCAAATCCCCCCTCATTCTTCTCTTCTGGAGACTAAACAATCCCAGTTCCCTCAGCCTCTCCTCATAAGTCATGTGCTCCAGCCCCCTAATCATTTTTGTTGCCCTCCACTGGACTCTTTCTAATTTTTCCACATCCTTCTTGTAGTGTGGGGCCCAAAACTGGACACAGTACTCCAGATGAGGCCTCACCAATGCTGAATAGAAGGGAACGATCACGTCCCTCGATCTGCTGGCAATACCCCTACTTTTTATACAGGCCAAAATGCCATTAGCCTTCTTGGCAACAAGGGCACACTGTTGACTCAGATCCAGCTTCTCGTCCACTATAACCCCTTGGTCCTTTTCTGCAGAACTGCTGCCTAGCCATTCAGTCCCTAGTCTGTAGCAGTGCATGGGATTCTTCCGTCCTAAGTGCAGGACTCTGCACTTGTCCTTGTTGAACCTCATCAGGTTTCTTTTGGCCCAAACCTCTAATTTGTCTAGGTCCCTCTCTATCCTATCCCTACCCTCCAGCGTATCTACCACTCCCCCCAGCTTAGTGTCATGTGCAAACTTGCTGAGAGTGCAGTCCACGCCATCCTCCAGATCATAAATGAAGATATTGAACAAAACCGGCCCCAGGATCGACCCTTGGGGCACTCCGCTTGAAACCGGCTGCCAACTAGACATGGAGCCGTTGATCACTACCCATTGAGCCTGATGATCTAGCCAGCTTTCTATCCACCTTATAGTCCATTCATCCAGCCCATACTTCTTTAACTTGCCGGCAAGAATACTGTGGGAGACCGTATCAAAAGCTTTGCTAAAATCAAGGAATAACATATCCACTGCTTTCCCCTCATCCACAGACCCAGTTATCTCATCATAGATGCAATTAGGTTAGTCAGGCATTACTTGCCCTTGATGAATCCATGCTGACTGTTCCTGATCACTTTCCTCTCCTCTAAGTGCATCAGAATTGATTCCTTGAGGACCTGCTCCATGATTTTTCCAGGGACTGAGGTGAGGCTGACTGGCCTGTAGTTCTCTGTATCCTCCTCCTTCCCTTTGTTAAAGATGGGCACTACATTAGCCTTTTTGCAGTCATCTGTGACCTCCTCCGATCGCCATGAGTTTTCAAAGATAATGGCCAATGGCTCTGCAATGACATCCACCAACTCCCTTAGCACCCTCGGATGCAGCGCATCCGGCCCCATGGATTTGTGCTCGTCCAGTTTTTCTAAATAGTCCCGAACCACTTCTTTCTCCACAGAGGGCTGGTCACCTTCTCCCCATACTGTGCTGCCCAGTGCAGCAGTCTGGGAGCTGACCTTGTGCGTGAAGACAGAGACAAAAAAAGCATTGAGTACATTAGCTTTTTCCACATCCTTGGTCACTAGGTTGCCCCCCTCATTCAGTAAGGGGCCCACACTTTCCTTGACTTTCTTCTTGTTGCTAACATACCTGAAGAAACCCTTCTTGTTACTCTTAACATCTCTTGCTAGCTGCAACTCCAAGTGTGATTTGGCCTTCCTGATTTCACTCCTGCACGCCTGAGCAAGATTTCTGTGGTCCTCCCTGGTCATTTGTCCAATCTTCCACTTCTTGTAAGCTTCTTTTTTGCGTTTAAGATCAGCAAGGATTTCACTGTTTGGCCAAGCTGGTCGCCTGCCATATTTACTATTCTTTCTACACATCGGGATGGTTTGTTCCTGCAACCTCAATAAGGATTCTTTAAAATACAGCCAGATCTCCTGGACTCCTTTCCCCCTCATGTTATTCTCCCAGGGGAGTCAAAGTCCACCTTTCTGAAGTCCAGGATCCATACTGTGCTGCTCTCCTTTCTACCTTGTGTCAGGATCCTGAACTCGACCATCTCATGGTCACTGCCTCCCAGGTTCCCATCCACTTTTGCTTCCCCTATTAATCCTTCCCGGTTTGTGAGCAGCAGGTCAAGAAGAGCTCTGCCCCTAGTTGGTTCCTCCAGCACTTGCACCAGGAAATTGTCCCCTACACTTCCCAAAAACTTCCTGGATTGTCTGTGCACCGCTGTATTGCTCTCCTAGCAGATATCAGAGTGATTAAAGTCCCCCAGGAGAATCAGGACCTGTGATCTAGTCACTTCTGTTAATTGCCAGAAGAAAGCCTCGTCCACCTCATCCCCCTGGTCTGGTGGTCTATAGCAGACTCCCACCATGACATCACCCTTGTTGCTCACACTTCTCAACTTAATCCAGAGACTCTCAGGTTTTTCTGCAGTTTCATCCTGATGAATCCCAACTCCCTGGCCTGAGCCCCCTGCTGCACCCCTCCCTGTGCACCTGCCCTGAGACCCTTCCTGCACTCCGCACCCCTTCCACACCTCAATCCCCTGCCCTGAGCCCCCTTGTACACCCCACATCCCTCGCCCACCCCAACCCCTTGCCCTGAGCCCCTTCCTGCACACTGCACCCCCTCCTGCACCCCAACCCCCTGCCCCAGCCCTAGATTCATGGCCCTGCATGCAATTTACCCACCCAGATGTGGCCCTCGGGCCAAAACGTTTGCCCACCCTGGCTTAGACTATTTCTCTTTTAATTTCTGGCGATATAGGGGAATAAAATGCAGTGGCCAGCAGAGGGCAGCAAGGATAAACAGATGGGAAACAGCAGCTGTGTGTTGTACTAATCAGAACTGGTTAAAAAAACCCTGCTGCCAACAACAGGTCATTGGGAAAAACCAGAACCTGAAAATGGAGTAATCGCACTGAAGAGCCCTGCTTGCCACGCTGCAAAAAGGAAACATGGTTTTTAAATGGAAAAGTGTTTAAAAAAACCAAACAAACTGAAATCATTAGTACCTAGCTCTCCTCTGTGCTTTCCAAGTGCTTTACAGGGGAGGTCAGGAGCCATCTCCCCATTTCACAGACTGGGAAACTGAACCACAAAGAGGTCAAGTGATTTATCCAAGGCCCTCTAGCAGCGTCCAACAGCTGAGCTGGGGATAGAAGCTACGTCTGCGTAGTCTAGTGCTTCACCCACTAGGTATTGCTGCCTCTCCTTTATCCTCCCCATTACTATTAATCATTGATCAGTTTCTGGTTTGGGGCAAATTACCAAACTCTACCCACCACAGTGACTATTATTGGGTGGCATCTTTCATTTGGGTCTAAAAGCCATTTTTGGTCAATAAATATTTCAATAAAACCATTTAGACGAGCTCTGGGAGGGAGGAAGTGACACAGATAAGGGGTAAAAGGGACTCTGAGTCATGGCATCAGGGTTTTTTTGTCACACTCCACACAGTTCCCCTGGCCCTGTCTGGAGGTCAGTGGCTACTTCTCAGGACAGGGCTACGGGTGATCCCAAGGGCCCGCTAGAGTTGAAATAAATGTTTCTGGCTGAAATGAAGCACCTGTTTTTTGTTCCAGTTCAAAGGGTCCCCGAAATCTCCCCGATGGGCAGCTGCCATTGGTGTCCCTGGGAGCCAGCCGGGCAGAGAGATGGGAAAAGCAGTCTGTGGGGTTAAAGAAGTTGCAAGCTTTGTGTGTGTGTGTGTGTGTGAGTGTATTCACAAGAGGCTGTGTGAAGGTGTATGGTGAGTTGTGTGAATAGCGGATGTTGTGTGTGTGTTGCTAGTGGTGGTGACTCTCTTACACAGATGTTCCTTGGCATGCTGGGCCGCTTGGTTACATGTGTGTAGCTTGTCACGACAATACATTCTCATTGAACTGAACAGAAAAATGTTGGTGTATGTTAGTAAGTCAGTGGTGTGTGGTGTGAGTGGTTGTGCAGGGGGAGTTGTGTGGCAGTGCTGTGGAGAGTATAAGGAAGGTGACAAACATACATTTGTAAATGCTGGGAAGCTGTGTAGTGTGGGTGCAGTGGTGTGCATTGCACACAGCTTTGTGTGTTTCTGTGTACTGTGTTTGTGTGTCATGGTAAACACACTGTGAAGGTGTGTGTTGTGTGACTGGTGCTGCTGCAGAGGATCTGTTTATGGTGGCAATCTCATTGCCTTTCATGACACACACCAGCCTCAGGGGTGCAAGAACCTGCGTGTGATGGCAGTGTGAATGTGTGGTGGTGTGTGAGCAACGGTTTGTGTGTGGGCATCTCGGGGAAGCTGCCTTGTGGTGGTGGTTGGGAGTGTGTTTTTCTTAATAGGCCCGTCTGGCTGTCACAGTCCAGGAAACCCCATAAGCGCTAAACACTGTTTGGAGTTTAATTTTAGAAGCTCATCTAAGTCCCTTGTCTCTGTAGCAGCTGAGCACTTCACTGGCACTAATAACACCCAGCTCTGGCCTAGCGTTTTCATCAGTAGATCCCCAAAAGCCCTTTACAAAGGAGGCCTATATCATCCCTCTTTCAGATGGGGGAAACTGAGGCACAGCAAGGGGAAGTGACTTGTGCAGTCTGACCAAGAAGGCCAGAGGCAGAACTAGGAATACAGCCTAGTGAGACCCTTCCGCTAGAAAACACCCCCTCCCTAGAGATCCAGTCAGTCCCTGACACTCTGAAATCCCCCCCCCCCCCATTAACACATTTATCCTCATGACCCCACTGTGAGGCGAGGAAGGGTCATATCATTCATTTTAGCCTCTCCATGTGTTGTTGTCACCATCTCCACTTTATGGAGGGGGAAACTGAGGCACGGCATGGTTATGGTCAAACATCAGGGAGCATCCACCGCTTTGGTGTACCTTCATCTGTGAGCATCGCAAATGGCTTCGTTTACAGAGACACAGCCTCGCTCACCGCTCCCAGTCACCTCTAGCAAGACTTGAGAAGCCAGTTGGAGAGGGCTGTGGAGTGGGATTCAAGCGGCTAATAACACCTAGCTCTTACACAGGTCTGCCATTTTACAGATGGGGAAAACTGAGGCACGCAGAAGGAAGTGACCTGCCCAAGGTAATGGCAGAGCAAGGGATTAAATCTGGGTCTCACGAGCCCCAGTCCTACTTTTTCGCCACTAAACCCATGGCCTCCCATGTGATTTTTGCTCAAGATGTGGGTTCAGGTGTCATCTGTCTCAGCCTTGCTCTAGGACTTTGGGAAGTAAGCAAACAAATGCCCCATGCCTCAGTTTCCCCAGATGTATAATAGCGATCCTGACACTTCATTTGTCTGTCTGATTAACTGGGGGGTTCCTCAGGGCAGAAGGGACTGTATTAACTCTGAAGGCACAGGACCTAACATATTGGGACCCTGATTTTGGGATGGGGGGGTCTCCAGGAGCATCTATAATACAACTAGAGTTGCCATCTTGTGTGAAATTACCAATATGTGGTATGTCTCTTAAAGCCCCAGCTCCTGGATTCACATAATTGGCTGAAAATCACCCCCCCCCCACCCTTTTTTTTTTTAGTGAGATCTGAAAGTTTCTAGCCCTCAGAATGAGGAAAGGAAAAAACTTGCAAACATGAATCCTTCTGGCCTAAAACAAACCATCACCAACATTTAAACATCCTCAAGATTTGTGGGAGACCTGACTCATGATTTTTGAATGTTTGAGATTGGCAATACTGCATGTGTGCACGTACACACACACACACACACACACAACCAGGTACAGAATCCAAACAAGATCACTAGAAAAAACATGTCTTTTTCCCCCCTTAAATTCAGTTTTTCCCCCCTCTTCCTGCGGCGGGTGCCTACCCCCGTTCTCCTACTCCGCAAGGTGTTTGCTTTGCGGAAGGACAGGTACAGAAGTGATGCTGATCTCTCAGAACTGGACATCACGAGCTACCGGTCTACATTCAGGTACATTGTCATGTTTTGGCCTGTTAGGCCTGTGGGTTTAAGAGTGACTTGATTTCAGTGCCTCCATTTGGGGCTGTTGGAGATGAGCCCTTTCAAAGGGGTTGATTCTCAGGACAGGTGCTCCGCACTCTGACAATGCAGCCCCCCATGGTGTCCCAAGTCAGTGTCTCTAAAACCTCTTGTTGATTTAGGCCTATAATCTCTCTCTCTCCAAAGGCAAGAGTCAGAAGCAGGCAAACCCAGCAGCAAAACAGAAGTTAATCTGTGCAGTGTCTCCGCTCCAGCTTGTCTCCCATGGGGTTAATTACCAAAAGTAAAAAAGCTTTAATTAATGTGGGCTGATCATTTCCCCTTAGGGACCTCGTGTTTGGAGGAAGCCAGAGCGTGTGGTTAATTGGTCGGACTGGGAACTAATCAATAGCTTTAAGTTTTGGAAAAGAGTTGATGAACTTTTCCTCTAATGCAACAGGGAAGCTCATAATCAGTCTGTGTGTGGGTTTTTTTTTTAAGTGTCAGTTTTTCAAACAGCGAGCGGTGGTTTTAGCTAGCACTGGAAATCTCAAACAATAGGCCAGATTCTCGGGGAAAGGCTCTCACTGTAACTCTGTGCAGGGGGCTATGCTGATTATGTCAAGTATCCTTTGAACTATTCATTAACATGTTTAATACCACTATTTAATTTAACCCTTACTGATCACCTGACATCACGTAGGAAGACAGGACTGGCCGTTCCAGATCAGACCTGTGGTCCTGCATCTCCACTCTCCAAGGGAGTCTAGCTGTTTCAGAAGAAGATTCAAAAATCCCTGCAATAGGCAATTACAAGAGAAAACTCCTGTAATAAATGTTTCTTCCCAACCCTTCCCATGAAAGCCTGGCTCCTGCTCTGAAGCAGGCTGGCTGATCGCTTCTCCAAAGCTTCCCCTGACTTTGTACAAAGCATTTACTCCAAGAACACTTGCGATAAAGGGCCCGGACACTGGCTGAGGAGAGAATATTGTCATTCAGAAGTGGCCCTGTGACTTATTCATAGATTATACAGGAAGCCTTGTGATCCCCGAATCTGAGCTCCTGTGTAACACAGGCCATAGGCATGACCTGAATTAATTCCTCTTGGAACTAGAGCCGATCTCCTGGTGCCTACGTACTTCTGAAAATCCCACCCTTAAGCTGTATGGCCAGGGGATCCGGCCACTGACATCCAGGGGCATTGCATCCAGTTTATAGGCAGAGGAATGAATGTAACTCTCTTCCTTGCTGTTAACTCTAGTTCACAGTCCTTTATAATGGACGTAAAGAGCTAGGCAAGACTTGGGGCTTTGACAGTGTGTCAGTGGGATCTATCGGGTACTTAGAACGTTTGCTGCCCCTCTGTGGAAAGCGAATGTCCCCCATACAACGTAAGGCAGGGGATCATTGAGGGATAAGCGATTGTAGCCAGAAGGGGTGGGCATTTGGCGACAATGGGCTATATCGTCAGGTGATGCAAATCATTACGAGCCCATTGACGGGACAGGAGTTTATCCCAGCTGAGGAGTCGGAATTAAGCAAGACACACAGTCATTCTTTCACTCTGTTCAGCCCTGCTAAGGCCTGAACTGGAGCTCTGTGTCCGGTGCCAGGCACCTCGCTTCGGGAACATCTAGAGGAGAGCGACAAAAATGATTCAAGGCCTGGAAAACATGGCCTGCGAGGAAAGGATTTTAAGAAATGGGTTTGTTTAGTCTGGAGAAAAGACTGGAGGAAACAAAGCTTCCCTCTGTAGCAGGTTGTTATAAAGAAGTGGGTGATAAATCGTTCTCCTTATCCACCGAGGACAGGACAAGAAGCAATGAGTTAAACTGCAGCAAGGGAGGTCTAGGTTGGGAGTCAGGAAAAACTTCCTAACTCCAGGATAGTTAAGCACTGGAACAAATTGCCTAGGGAGGTGGTGGGAACTGCTTCTTCATCAGAGGTTTTTTAGAAGAGCTCCGACAAACCTGTCAGGGAGGGCCTAGATAACACTGGCTCCTGCCTCAGTGCTGGGGACTGGGCTAGATCTATCGAGGGCCTTTCCAGTCCTACATTTCTATCACTGAGGGGCCTGATTCTCTTGCCCTTCACTGGGGTGTAAATGGGGATCTACTCCACTGGAGTCAGTGGGACCCATTGCCCCTCGCTGACTCGGGTGTTAAAACCAGGAGTCACTCCACGCTGCAGCTGGGTGAGTGAGCTGGGGAGACTTGGGAGCGAACTACTGGCATTGCCCACTAGAAGGGGATCCCATGACGCTGACGGTTCTTTCCCTCGTCTGTAGTTCATGGGACTGCCACATTCAGCTGCGTTATTTGTGGACTTGTGGTTCTTGGCAAATGAAACTGAATAACTGGCTTGTTCAACTGTTTCCATTGCTGGTATTGCTCAGGTGTGCTGCAGTGTGACTCCATTGACTTCAGCGTACCCCCGATAGGCCTCTGGCTGCTTTGCCGCTCTGAGTAGCTGGCTGTGATCTATTAATACAACGTTTCCACGCCTCTGACAGCCAGCCCACCGAACGCCCAGCAAACCCGGCCAGGCGCAAATTCAGCTTCGTGCTTGGTTAGGAACATCTGTCGCTATGGAAGCCCTGCAAGCGTGAAAAACCAGCCACCAAGCGTCTGAAGTGGTAGCATTGTTTTCACACAGCTTCTCCTGGTGAATTCACCGGGAAACTCTTCCCAGAGTGCAGTGCCTGAGCTGTTCCTTGAGTAGCCCATGTCGCTTTGCTTCCCTGTTCTGTTGGAGGTTTATCAGAGAAAGTCCTAGGCCTCATGGTTAGGATCGTCTCTAATCCTGGCCCTTAGCCCCCTTTTATCCCTGCCCTGGGCTCTTCCCAGCCCTGGCCCCCACAATTCAGCTGATACCCCTCAGCCCAGACCCACAGCCGCCTGCTGTCCCACCTCTGGACGTCTCACCCCTCCTCAGCCCTGCCAATGCCCTCTGTTTGTCAGCTAGTACGGCAATATCAATTAACACGGACTTATTTGTCTTTTTGATGTCTGGCCTGTTTGCTGCACCTTTTGGCCTTTGTAACTTACCACATCATCTGAGCTCTTCATGCTCTACAGCGCTTCCCATCTGGGCTGAGGGCCACCCAATTGAGCCTTTAACTGTGTACGTCCCGATGCAGACCCTGGGTGACCTTATCCTGCCAGGGATCAACGCATACGCCACCATCTCACCCTTTTCAGAGCACAATCTGGTTACTATGGTGAAGTGCCCCAAAGTCAAATTCCCTCCTGTACAGAGGCTCAGCACAGGGCCTGGGGATCACTCCTGTCTTCCCTGGAGGGCTGAAGTGGTACTTAACCAGTGTACAGTCGTTGTACTGTCTGCACAGGGGGTGAGTTTGCTTCACTGGGTCTCTCCTGGTATAAAATAGCCGTCTGGTAGGACCACGGCCTACTGCAAACACTGCAGTGTTGCCAGTCTGCATCATGCCATGCTGCTAACACCCACACTGTTCTGCTGGCAGGATGAGACTTTCAAAGCTGCCTGTTACATTGAGATGACCGGTTCCCATAAAAACAAACAGGAGTGGTACGTTCAGATCCCCAAGGTGACTTGACAAATCCCATCCATTATGGGTACAATTAAAGATTATTTTAACCCCAGCGTGTCACTGTGACCATGTCAGATAGACGGATGGATGGACAGATGAGTACAAGGCAGTACAAAATATTTGTAGCCGGGGTCTCATCACCTCTGAATGGTTGTGGGGTGAGTGGGCCTGTGAATACAGCAGCACTTCTATATAAATACCCTCCCCTGACCATAGTCTGCAGAAAGTGGGAACTTGGTGAGCGACATAACCGCTTGGAGGGGGCGATTCACATGCTGCAAATGTGACTCTGAGTCACCTAACTTTGGGGGAGATTTTTAAAAGCCCCCTCTCCCCCCAGGTTTTAGGAGCCAGGGTTCTTTGCAGGCCTTCGCAAGGCCCCCTTTCTTCACCACGTTAATAACAAACCCCTTGTCTTGACAGTCAAGGATCCGAGGGGGCGAGACCATAGCCCAGGGCTCAGGGGTGCTGGATCACTAATGCTCCTTCCTCAAGGCCGGGGCGATGGCTGAACAGCGTCTCCCAAGCCCAGAAGATCAAGCCCCCCTGGGAGTCCCGTTAGAGAACCCACGGCCCATGGCCACCTGACTGGCTGGCCCCCCGCTACGTAGGCCAGGAAGTGACCCGGGTGGGCTGTCTGAGCAGCTGTGCAAACTCCTTTTGCTACTGCCTGCTACCTGCAATCTGTATCCAGCCCCGCTCCGGACCCCTGCTCCATGCCTGACCCCGGCCTCCCCCCGGCTCTGCCCATATGCCTCGCTCCTGACCATTGACTACTGTTCTGGCTCTGACTGGTCAAACCTTGGCCCCTGGCATTTGGTATCTGACCCTCAGCTTTGATTCATGATTCTGACCCCGGATCCACCCCTGGCTCTGATATTTGGCAGCTGATGCTGGTTCTGACTCCCCTCCCCACTTCTGTTCCCTGACCTGGGTGACGGCTCCACCCGCTAGGCCAGACTGGCCCTTCATGGCCTCCCCCAACCCCACACAACATCTCTCATCTGCTACTGTAATTTCCTTCCCCCTCCCATCAGCCGGGGGGACAGCCTTCACTGCCTCCGTGCTAGACGGGTGCTTGTTCGAAAGTTTGTTTTCTCCCATGTTGCCCCTCACACTTGGGAAAAGCATCCGCAAAACCCCTCCTTCAAACTCTCCTCTGCCGTGGTGCCGGTGACAATCAGGACAACGGTGAGGCAGCTGGTAGGCCGAGTCCATGGCTCACCATGTTGCCCAATACTGACTCCGTTTCCTTGTACTCCCCAACTGTCTGTCTGCAGCCACCTCTTGCTGACCGGTTCTTTCCCGCCTCCAGAGCGCACAGGTTCGCAGGCAGACGCCTGAGCTGAAGTTTGTTGTTTGTTTTGTTTGCTTCAGTGAGTGATCGATCATTGAAACAGGGTTTCAACCCGTGGAGGGTTAAATGCAGGTGCTCGCCTTAAATACACGGTTACCGTGTTATTCATTCTACAATGTACCAACACTCTTTCTGCCCAGCACTAGATTCGTTTGCTGACCCCGTTGTTTGGACTGTTGGCTCAGCGTTTTTACCTGGCTGTTTGTTTTCCCTGCCAATCACACATCTTTCCACGTGTCCAATGTCTAAAATATACATTCTCCATATTACATCCTTCACTTATCTTATACTTAGATTGTAATTGGCACTTTTGTAGCAGTGTTGGTCCCAGGATGTGAGGGAGACACGGTGGGTGAGGTGATATCTTTTACTGGGGGAAGGGTGGAGCTTTCAAAGTTCACAGAACTCCTCGGGTCTGGAAAAGAAAACTAGAGTGTAAGATCTGAGGGCTGGGACCATCTCTTTTTGTTCTGTGTTTGTACAGCTCCTAGCACATCACATCCTGGGCCATGCCTAGGCACTACCATAATACACATTATTGTGTTACTGCAATATAAATCATTATCATCTATAGTAATAAACTTCACACCCAACCCGCAGTGCCCTGATAGCATCATTCTGCATCCTGTTCGTGTAGCCAGTCCCTGCTGGCCTCAAAGCAACGGAAAGATTCAGAAATAGTGCAGCTTTAGTGCAGCCCGGGGAACTCCGTGGGACGCAGCGAACCACACTTGGAGGAAGGTTGTTAAGCTCTGGAACAGGCTTCGGGGAGGTTGTGGACTCCCCAGTGCTGGCAGTTTAAGGACAGGTTGGACTTGTTCCTTGGTCCTGCCTCAGCACAGGGGCTGGACTTGAAGACCTCTGGACATCCCTTCCAGCCCCCCATTTCTAGGAGTCTATAATTGTGCCTGGGGGCTGAGTCTAGTGGCAGACCATTGACGGTGAAATCCTGGCACCGTTAAGCCAACAGGAGTTGTGCCATTGACTTGGGGATTCCACCCTAGCAACTGAAGGACAGCCAGAGTGGATCAGACCAGGGTTCTAGACCCGTCTCCACCAATGATTCGTACCCGCTGCTTTGGAGAAATCCTGCAGTTAACATCCCATAGTGGGATTTGGGGAACGAGTCCAAGGGCCAGATTTTTAAGGTATTTAGGTTCCTAGTGAGACTTTCAAAAACATCTTCTAGTGGCCTGAACCTAAGGTGCTTTTTAAAGTCCCACTAAATGCTTAAATAGCTTTAAAAAATCTAGCCCTTGGGCCTTAGAAAATTCTACCCATCCCATGCATCCAGAGGAGCTGGAGTCTAAGTGGACCCTCCATTTTGCCTATTGAGACCTAAGCCAGTTTAATTAGTGGTGCAAACTCCTGTGCAAACATGCCATTTATTCAGTGTGTTCCTGGTTTCTATCAGTTTAGTTTAAACCAGTTCCTTGCCAACTTGAAGAAAATCAAAGTAAACCAGAGGTAAACCTGAGTGTCTACAGAGGAGTTTGCTTCAGTTTAATTAGATGAAATTCTGCACAGGGTGAAACTTTCTGGCTTGTGTTCTACAGGGAGTCACACTAAATGATCTGGCTATAAAAATGTCCGAGTCCATGAAATCCATTTGAAAGGCAGTTTTGGTTAATCTAGAACAGTGTGTGAAGACAAGTCCTAAGAGATGGGGCTAGAGTAGAAATAAATTGATCTGAAAACACAATAAAATGCTTTGAAGAATGTGATTATTAGACTTGTTTACAAGGCCTCTGTCTCTTAGTGCCATCCACATGCAAGTTTCGGTTTTGGTTCCTGCTATTCTAGTGACATATTCAAATGAAAAGGCAACTTCTGTGAACTAACAGCTGGCTGCTTTGGTCACAGCCTGTTTTCTCAAGCAGAGTGATAGCTCTGAAAATATGTTATTGAATTTTCTTTACATTTTCAAAAGTGTCTTATATAAAAATCAAACACACAATGCAATTGATTGAAGGCATTTAAATCAACCCAACTACAATCATAACTGGCATTAGGAGAGAGAGAGAGAGAAAGAGAGAGAGAGAGAGAGAAAGAAATATAAAATTGCACATATGTTGCTGCTTTTTTTCCTTAAAATTGAACCTTTGCGGGGGAGGGGGTGCTCCAAGTTTCTGCATCTACCTCTGAAAGATACTCCTGTTGGTCTTTGTGCGGGAGTCATTGTGAGATTCTCTGCTCTGTACATTGCAGGGTGCCAGACTAGATCCAAATCCAAATCTGTGGTTCAATAAATATGCAATGGCAGCAAATGTACCATAATCTACTCAACACCGGAACAGTTCCTCATTTGGAGGCCATGATTATAGCTCCATTGAAGTCCAAGCTGATTTACCTCGGCGGAGGATCTGATCCCATGTGCTTTCTAGTTCCACAGAGCAGCTACTGGATTGACAGCAATGGTGCAATCTCTACTTCTGTGTATCGGCCCTGTCTTTTGAGAACTGAGCGCGAGTGTCAAAATGGCCTATGTCCTATGCATGGTTTGGTTTCTCTGCTGAGATTGTCAAAGGGGTAGGGGCATCTTGACGTAGGTGTCTGAGGGGAGGTGTGGATCCTTCCCCACTGGGAATGAGGTTGAAATCCATGTGCTTTCTCCAAAGCCACAGAATGGACAAGTCAATTTTTAAAGTGAGGTTTAAAAAAAATGGAAGAGGGTGCAGAAAATGGAAGAGGGTGCAGAAGTGAACCGCAAAGTTACCTGGTAACAAGGCAGTGTGGATACGTCATGCAGCTTTGGTTACTAAAAGAAATTAATCCTGTAAAAATGGGAAAAGTTGATTTCCCCACCAAACATTGATGCCTGGCTCAGTGATAGGGCAGAGTTTGCAGCTAATGAATGACTGGCCTTCCAGAGAAAGGAAAAGCCCAAAAAATTCAAAGCAATTTTGGGGTTGACTTTTTAGGGTCTAGGATGAATGTAGACCCTAAAGGCAAATATGTCACTTCCCCTCCCTTTACTTTATCCTAACCCTCTTTACTGTGTGTGTGTGTGTGACGAATCTGGTATTTTGGTAAGGCTGTATCTGGGACACATTACAAATATAAAAAAGAGGCACAAAGGCTCGGAACTGTCTGAGTGAGAGACTAAAGGAGCTCAGTCTACCTGGTCCAAAAGTTGATCAAGGAATGAATTGATGATGAAAGTCCTTATGGTGAATAAGGAGAAAATATTGGGTACTAAAGATCTTTTTAGTCTAGTGGCAAAAGACAGAACAAGACCCACTGGGTAGAAACTCAAGCAAGGCACAATTTTGCAATACTGAGGGAGACTAACCATTGGAGTACATTGCCAAGGGAAGTGGTGAACTTTGTTACTTGATGTCTTTAAGGCAGACTGGAGGCCTTTCTGGAATATTTGAATTAATCACACCCAATTTATTGGGCTCACCACAGAGGTAACTGGCTGATAGATCTACTCTCATCTCCGGTTTAGCTTAGGTGGAGACTATCGGTCCCTTCTGCCCTTAATCTATAAAGCTCTGATTCAATGGGGCCCAGCACTTTCCAAAGTGCTTACTGATTTTTGGGATGAGAAACTTTAGCTACTTGGGCAAAGCTCCCGGGCAAGGTAGTGGCAGAAAGAGAATTAGGACCCAGCGTTTCCTAACTTCCAGAGCCACGGACTGGATTACCAAGGTGAGATCTCCAGCTGGTGTATATTGGCCCTGCCCCACGTGTCCATTCCAGAACCAAACAAGTTTGTCTCCTGAGACTGGATATCATGTTGTGAAAGATGTGCTCTAGGTCAAAGAGGAATGAAATCAGGGAAGTCTGCCCTGTGTTTCTTCAGGACACCAGACTAGATAAGGCCAGAGGAGACCACGGTGAGATTAAGACTCTATGAACCAATTCTACCAAACTGGTTCAATCAGAAATAGCTGAGTGCACTCAAACTAGCCAGTCTGAAGTATCTCAGGAACCGCTGCACAATCCGCCCCATCTCAACGGAAGGCCAGGGCTCGCAGGAGCTTGGCTGGCTGATCCTTCTTGCCCACATTAGGGTGACCAGGTGTCCGGATTTTATAGGGACAGTCCCGATTATTGGGTCTTTTTTAATATAGGCTCCTATTACCAGGGCCGGCTCTAGGGTTTTTGCCGCCCCAAGCAAAAAACTGGCCACCCCAAGCTCCGAGAGCGCAACTGCCCAAGCAAAAAGAAAGAAAAAGAATGGCCAGAATGCGGCCCCTGGAACTGGGCTGCCCCAAGCACGTGCTTGCTTTGCTGGTGCCTAGAGCTGGCCCTGCCTATTACTCCCCATCCCCGTCCCGATTTTTCACCCTTGCTGTCTGGTCACCCTAGCCCACATGATCAGGGTCTGACTGATCGCTGTATGTGGGGTCAGGAAGGAATTTCCCCCCAGGTCAGATTAGTGATGACCTGGGGGCAGGGGAGGGGAAATGACCTTCCTCTGCAGCATGTGGGTGCGGGTCATTTGCTGGGATTATTTGGGGGTATCTCATTTAATCATGTCCCTGCCTCGATCCCTCCTGTTCTTTGCCTGGGGCACATCACAGTCTAGTATCCTGAGTGCTGTAATACTTTAGTCTCATTTCAGCTGTTGGGTTTAGCATGCAGGTGTGGGGTGGCATTTGCTGATGTGTGATAAACAGGAGGTCAGATTAGACGAAGCGACCACCAGGTCTTGGCCTTAAACTCTATGGGCGTCTAGCTCAGAATTCCTGGAACAGTAGGGGATTCTGGGAGGCTACAAATGTTGCATTGTGGGATAGAAGCCCATGAACTAGTTAGTGGTTCTGACCTTTATACTGTGCTTTGAGGGCTATGGGTGAAAAATGTATGATAGTTATAAAGGGGTCAAATTACAGCAAAGCAGTTTTAGATTAAATCTCAGGAAAAACTTCCTAACTAAGAACAGCAGGACAATGGAACAAACTGCCTAGGGAAATCATGGACGCGCCTTCCCTGGAGGTTTTCAAAAAGAGGCTGGGTAGCCATCTGTCTTGGATGTCTTAGACAACAAATCCCGCCTCCTGATAGGGGTTAGACTAGAGCTGTGGACCTCTGGGTCATGTCTAAGATTTCCAAAGGGGGCTGCACCTCCAGCTGAAAGTTTTTAGGGGTCTGCAAATGAAAAAAGGTTGAAAACCATTGATCGAAATAAAAGACGAGCCCACAGGTGGCTAAAGACACCCCGATGGGGGAGGGCAAGGACCAGTGAGACAAGCTCACTCTGCGTGCTAGGCAGCAGACTCAGGGCTGGACTCTGAAGCTGTTTGAAAAGTCTCATGGAAATATTTCTTGGAAATGGCTTCTTGACAAACTGTGTCTGGAAAACACCAATCTGGGTTTGTTTAAAATTGTGTGGGTGGGTGGAGGTGTCAGAAACCAGAAACTCACCAAAAGGAAGATTGCCACAATTTCAGCAGCAAAAAGCCCAAACGGCTTCATTGTTTTACTGAAGAATTTTCAGTTTTTACTTTTTTTACTGACCTGAAACAAATGGGAAGAAACGTTTCGGTGAAAAGGCATTTCTGTTTCTGTTTAATTGTGCGGAGGAGAAGGTGGCAGCTGACGTGTTTAGGGAGGGAACAAAAGACTCGCAAACCCAGGCCTAATTCTTGCTGTGCTACAGACGTCCCAGGTGACCATGGGCATGCCGCTTGGGGTATGTCTCCACTGCAGTCGTGAGCTGTGGCTTAGTTCGCACAGACATTCCGGAACAGGAGGCCAATGGAACAAACTGACTAGGGAAGTCCTGTATCAGAGGGGAGCCGTGTTAGTCTGGATCTGTAAAAAGCAACAGAGAGTCCTGTGGCACCTTTCAGACTAACAGGCGTATTGGAGCATAAGCTTTCGTCTGTTAGTCTTAAAGGTGCCACAGGACTCTCTGTTGCTTTTTTAGGGAAGTCATGGCATCTTGCTCCCTGGAAGTTAGCAAAACGAGGCTTGGTAGCCATCTGTTTTGGCTGGTTGAGATGCAACAAATCCTGCATCTTGGCAGGGGGTTAGGTCAGCGTTTCTCAATGACCAGTCCGTGCACTGACGCTGGGCCCTGAGATCTCCTCGATGCAGTTTAGGAAGGCAGCAAGCCAGTCCCTGGTATCAGAAAGGTTGAGGAGACACCGGACTAGATGCCCCTTGTGGTCCCTTCTAGCCCAGTAAGTTGAACCAATTCAAGCTATTCTGTGTAGCAAACCACATTAGACACTGTTATTGTAACTTACCATACATACTGTGGTAGCACAAGGAGTCCCAGGCATAGCCCAGGGCCCGATTGTGCTAGGGGCTGTACGAACACAGAACAAAAAAAGGTCCCTGCCCATTAGCTTACAATCTAAGTTAATGGCTTTTAGCCAGTGGTCTGTGGCCGCCTGGGGTCTGCAGACTATCCCTGCGATTTCCCAAAGGGGGACACACTTCTACTGGAAATTTTGTGGGGGTCTGCAACTGAAAAAAGGTTGAAAACCACTGCTCAAAGCAAAAGACAAGAACCAGCAGGTGGATAAAGACACCCCGATGAGCGGGGTGGGGAGGGGATGCAAGGAAAGAATGGGACGCGTCACGTGCTAGGCAGCAGACTCTGTGCTGGGCTCTGAAGCTGTCTGAAAACCTTCGTGGAAAGATTTCTTCTGTTGAAAATGGCTTCGTGACCAAAGGTTTTTCACACACACACAAATCTGGCTTTGTTTAAAATTGTGTGGGAGGGTTGTCAGGAAAACAAACTCCCCAAACTGAATAGTTCATTTTATAAATGGAAAAATTTAGTGTGTGTATGTGGGGGATGGGGGAAGCAAGAACCGTTTTGATGGAAATGCAGTTTTGTTTGATACCGAATTGGTTTAACCAGAAATCCACTGGCATGCAGAGGAGAAGGTGGCAGAGGAACTGCTTAGAGAGAGAACCTAAGACTCAGAAGCCGAGGCCTAATTCTTGCTGTGCTGCAGACTTCCTGCGTGATCGTGGGCATGTCACTTGGAGTATGTCTCCAGACCCACAGCCCATGAGTAGACATTCCTGAGCTTGCTTTAAGCTAGCTAGCTTGGGTGCTGGTAGCTGTGTCCTGGGTGGGCTTGTACAACCAGCGCCTAGCATGTGGTACCACAGATTCACTACTCAGGGCCTCATGTTAGCTAGATTAAAGCTAGCTCAGGGATGCCTAGGCAAGTTGCAATCACACCCCATGATGCATCTGAGACAGATATAAATTTTTTGGCCCAAGATTATCTTTTGGTGACCCCTAAATGGAAATCCAGCTTTGATGCTAGTTTATTTACTGGAATGGGCTATATATACACATCCACAACTGGGGTAACAGTGGCAAATTGGGCCCTTTTAGCCTCGAAAATACCTTGCTCCACATTGGGGTGAGGGATGTGCCATCAAACTACAACATTTTATTAGTTAGCTACAGCATTACACTAGCTCTGTCCCATCCAGATGCCCGTTTAGCCAGTGGAACTCATCAACACAGTATATTGTGGAGTATGAAAGCTTAGCAGGATTGTGCATATGGAGTAGACATTTATATAGATGACTGGATGAATGTAAACCAAGAGACATACTCTAGAAATAGTGTGCTGATATCTGAGATGAGGGGTGAGTTTGGAGTGAGGGCAGTAGGTTAGGACTCAGGGGGTCTTTGTACAAATCCTGGCTTAGGTATTGATATTGGGCAGGTCGAACTCTCTAGGGCTCAGGGTCTACATAAAGTGCACACCCCTCCGTGTAGACAAGCCCTAAGAGGCATCCAAATTCCACTGAAATTCAGGGGCAGTTTTGCCTCTAATTCATCTGGTCTCCTTTGGAGAACCCTCGGTGTGAGGTGCAGAAGAGCCCAACCAGTGCATGATTCTCTGTCTGGGAAGCTCAACCCTTAAAGACACAGACCCGCTGTATCACATAAGGTACTTCTATGCCCCTAACTCCATTTTATCTGAGCACCTCACAGTCGTCACTGCATTTAAACCTCACAGCCCTCCTGTGAAGGATGAAATATTATTAGTTCCAGTTTACTTATGGGGCAACTGAAGCCCAATTCTTCAGAGGTAGTTAGGTGCCTAAAGCTCATTGATTTCAATGGGAGTTCAGCTCCTAAATACTTTGGAGGCCCTGAACCACATTTTAAAGGTAAAGATCTCTCTCAAGGTGACTGTAGCGAAGAACAGTATCAGATCCAAGATTCCTGAGTTCTAAGCTAACATTGTAACTATGGGGCAACCCACAGATTGAATTCCCACTTGGGTCAGGCCTATGTCTTACTCTGTGTGTGTGTGTGCAGGACAATGGGGTTCTGGTATCATGCAGGGCCTCTAGGTGCTGCGGCAAATAACAATAAAAATAATAAAACCCCCTGGTTATTGGAGATCAGAACCTCACCCTCTGCACTCAGCTTGCTTCAAACTAATTTGCAAGCAGCAGCTAAAATTACTCTGTAGTGTCTCAGTTTGTGCTTTCAGGAGGTGAGGTAATGAGCAGGTGCTAGGAGCAGATAGGAAACAGATGAATCATGTGAGTTGATTTCTGCTCTGAACTGCAAGAGTGAGTGACTTCAGCTACTGGAAGGTGGTATTATTAGCCCAGGGTTATCTTTTTGGTGACCCCTTGAGTGGAAATCAATACTATGATCTCAATTTTTTACTGGAAAGGGGCCCCACAGTGATCACGGTTGTAATCTTTAGGCTTTATTATTGCTATATGGGGATATAAACTTGCTTGGGATCTACCACTAAGAAAAGCTTTTGACAGTGTTGTAGGGAAAACCAGTGCAGCAAAGTGTGACACTAAATATTCCAGCATACTGGCTGAGGTGTGTGTGGGGGGGAATAATTAAAACATAATAATTGCAAATGGAATATTAGTCTGCTGAACTCATTACCACAAGATGTTCTTGAGGCCAAGAGAAAAGCTTGGGCTTGAACCAATTGTCTCCAGTTACTCCTGTCTGGCCTGTGTGACACAGGCAGTCAGACTAGATGGCCTAATGGCTTGTTCTGGCCTTAAAATCTAGGAATATCCAAAGTTCCAACAATAATCATGATAAATTGTGATGAATGAGACGGATGCAAGGATCGGAAAAGATGCCTTCTAGTGATTGACTCGGAGCTCAGTCTTTTTAGCTTACCAAACAGAAGGTTACAAGGTGACTCGATCCCAGTCTAGAAGTACTGGTATGGGGAAGAGAAATTTGATAACACAGGGCTTTTCACTGTAGCAGAGAAAGGGCTAACATGAGCCAATGGCTGGAGGCTGAAGCTAGACAAATTCAGATTGGAAATAAGATGCACATTTAACAGTCAGGCTAATTAACCATTGGAACAATGGTGTTTCTTCCAGCCCTGGCAATTTTTAAAGCAAGATTGGATTTTTCCTGTTTTCGTTCAAATAGGAATTAATTCAAGCCTGTGTTATGCAGGAATTCAGGTGTGGTGATTATAATGGTCCCTTCTTGCTGTATAATCAATGAATATAATATAAAATTGAAATGAAAAGCCATTTCAGAATGGCAATTTGAAATGTTTCCTTCTGAAAAGGATGAAACCATGTTTTTACTTTATCCAAATATTTTGTCTTTAAAGTGATGCTTTTTCCAAAAGCTTGTTTGGAAAGAAAACACTTCTACAAAACGTTTCCCTTCCAAGTGATCAGAATTTTCTGATGGACAAACATTACACTGGAAAGTTTCGGAGCCGTTCTACTTATAAAAGTTCTTCTCCGGTTTGGGGAAGCAAAACAAGCTATACACCAGCTGTGATGAAGTGGGAATGTTCTGTAATGTTTTTGATTCCTATGATGCCTCGGTTTCCCTCTATGTTGCATTGCTAGCTAGTGGGTGCAGCAAAAGGGTTACGAACCTGCTCTTGGGACAGAGCAGGAGACATGTGGTGGTGTCTCATCTAACTGTCTAGGGCAGTGTGACAAGGTCATTAAAGGACTGGCTGAAAACTAACCCATATCAATGGGACCTATCCATGGGGAATCTCCGGCAGTTGGAACATGTGAACTCAGCATGGGAGGGAGGCGAAGAGCTGGCTTGTGGTTGGACTGAGCAGCTCTCAAGTGGGACTGACAAAGACAGAGGAAAAGAGCAGGAAATGAAGTGCTGGCTTGGCCACAACAGACTAGATCTTAACCTCTATTTCTCTGTGCTTAACTCAGGGCTCCCAGACCGTGTTCCAGTTGACTAACAAACCTTACTGTTTTGAAAACGCTGCCTGCTGTCACAGCAAATAGTTGCTGAGGCGCATTGGTGCTTGAAGAGGGTCGAAATCTCAGACCAGGTGCATCTCAGTTGGACCTGCCGCGCTGGTACTTTTCCTGGTACTGGGCTGGTACTTACACTGGTATAACTGTGTCTCCACTGAAGCTTTTACTGGCATAGCTGTGTCCCTTTAAAAGGAAATCACACCTCTAAGTGGCAGAGCGATGTAGGTAGAGCTCTCAAGTGTAGACTAGGCCTCAGGCACTCAGGGTTAGATTTTTAGCAGTATTTAGGCACCTGGTGGGATTTTCAAAAATACTTCTATGCCCATTACCCATTTAAATCAATGTGCATTAAGCACCTGTCTACATCTTCAGGAACCTAAATACCGTCAGGCTCCTAAATCAGACAGGGGTTGCTCCACTCAGAGTGACAATACCTAAAAATGAATCCTTTAAAAATCTGGTTGTTGGTGCAAAATTTTAGCTACCCTGCTTGCAATGAATAACACCTTATTCCACTCACTTACGGTTTTTTGTTTGTTCGTTTTTTCTGGAATACACAACTTCTTAACATGGAGCTTCTTAAACAGGAGAGCTTGAATGGGACAGAGCTGAACCCAGTCATTCAAGAAGTGGAAACTGGGTCAAATGACAAAGGATGAGCATTTTCTTAAAAAATACATAAGAATCTAGGGACAAAACTAGAAAAGCCAAGGCACAAAATGAGATGACACCAGCTAGGCATATAAAGGGTCATAAGAAAGCATTTTTACAAATACATGAGAAGCTAGAGGAAGACAAAGGACGGAGTAGGCCCAGTGCTCAGAGGAGTGAAAGACAATAACAGAAAACATAGCAGTGGCCCAAGGGTTAAATGCCTTTTTTTGTTTCGGCTTTCAACAAAAAGTTAACAGTGATCGGACAGCTAACACTGAACATCTGTGTAAATGGGGTAGGCTCTGAGGCTAACACAGGAAAAGAACAGCACTGCCGCGGTACCACTTTAACCGGGCTGTGTAGTCACGGCTCCAGTGCCAGGAGAGAGCTCTCCCAGCGCTATCATAAAACCAGCTCCGCGAGGGGAGTAGCTCCCAGCGGTGGGGCACTGTCTACACTGCCACTTTACAGTGCTGACACTTGCGTCTCTCGGGGGGGTGTTTTTTTCACACTCCTGAGCAAAGAAAGTTTCAGCGCTGTAAGTGGCAGTGTAGACAAGGCCTTAGACAGATTACATGTCTTCAAGTCAGCAGGGCATAATGAAATACACCCTAGAATACTTAAGGAACTAGCCAAAAATCATCTTATTTTCTTCTATGTTGACTGTTACTGCTCATCAAATCATGTCAAACCAATCCAATATCCTTCTTTGACAGGGTAACAAATCATGTGGATGGGGGGGACGGGGGGAAGCAGTAAATGAGATATAGGTCAGCTTTAGCAAGTCTTTTGATACTGCCTCACATGACATTGTCATAAAAAACTAGAGAAAAATAGTCTAGAGGCACCTGCCATAAGGTGAGTGTGCACCTGCCTGGAAAAGAGTACCCCGCGTAGTTTATCAGTGGTTCACAATCAAACTGGAAGAGTACATCGAGTGGGGTCCCACAGGGATCTGTCTTGGGTTTGGTTCTATTCAATATCTTCATCAATGATTTGGATAAGGGCATGGAGAGTACATTTCTAAAGTTTGCGGCTAATACCAGACTGGGAGGGGTTGCAAGTGCTGTAGAGAACAGAATTAGAATTCTGAATGATCTGTAGAAATGGGCTGAAATAGGACAAAATTCAATAAGAACAAATTCAAAGTACTACACTTAAGGATAAACATTCAATTGCACAAATACAAAATGGGAAATGAGTGCCTAGGAAGGAGTACTGTGGAAAGGGACACGCGGGTCATAGTGAATCACAAGCTAAATATGAGTCAACAACTTAATACTGTTGCAAAAACAGCGAACATCATTCTGGGATGTATTAGCAGCAGTGTTGTAATCAAGACACAAGAAGCAATTCTTCCACTCTACTCAGCACTGATTAGGTCTCAGCTGGAGTACTGTATCCAGTTCTGGTCACCACACTTCAGGAAAGATGTAGACCAGGGGTAGACCCAAGGCGGCACGCGAGCTGATTTTCAGTGGCACTCACACTGCCAGGGTCCTGGCAACCAGTCCGGAATGAAGCTTCTTAAACCTTATTTGCTTTACATACAATAGTTTAGTTATATATTATAGACTTATAGAAAGAGACCTTCTAAAATGTTAAAATGTATGATTGGCACGCAAAATCTTACATTAGATTGAATAAATGAAGACTCGGCACACCACTTCTGAAAGGTTGCTGGCCCCTGATGTAGACAAATTGGAGAAAGAAAAGAGGAGAGCAACAAAATGATTAAAGGTCTAGAAAACACGACCTATGAGGAAAGATTGGGGAAGAAATGGGTGTGTTTTAGTCTGGAGAAGAGAAGACTGGAGAACAATAACAATCTTCAAGTATGTAGCAGGTTGTTATAAAGAGGAGGGTGATAAATTGTCCTTTTTATCCACTGAGGACAGGACAGGAAGTAATGAGCTTAAATTGCAGCAAGAGAGACTTAGGTTAGACATTAGGAAAAACTTCCTGAGTGTAAAGGTATATAAGAATTAGAGCAAGTTACCTAGGAGGGTTGTGGAATCTCCATCACTGGAGGTTTTTAAGAGCAGGTTAGACAAATATCTGTCAGGGATGGTCTAGATAATACGTAGTCCTTCCTCAGTGCAGGGGATTGGAGTAGATGACCTATCGAGGTCCCTTCCAGTCATACAGTTCTATAATTCTGCGAGTCATGGAATCAGAATCTCAGCCACCCACCCAATTAGAAAAGGAAAAGACATATGGAGGTCAAGTAATCCATTTCCCAGACAATGCAAGATTATTTTTTATGGGATGAAGCATTTATCCGCTCATAAGGCCAGCACAAGGCCTGTGTGTCACTTAAGGCATGTTTTTTTTTTTTAAGATTTAAGTAGGATTTAACTTCACTCACTGTGCTGTTCAGTTATTTGTCTGGTGTCATTTGAGGTGACCCAAGAGATGGCTGTCCTTCCATTTTCTTCAGGTCACCATTCCAGTCCAACAGATCTCATTGCCACCTAACATGAAGAGTAAAAAAAGTGGACTTCCCCTTTGCCCTACATAATCATGTTTCACCTTTTAGATCAATTGGAGTTAAGGCCAGAAGGGACCAATATGATCATCTAGTCTGACCGTCTGCATAACACGGGCTAGAGAACTCTTGCCTCAAGCTCCTATTTTGTTGAACCTGTCTTTTTAGAGAGTCTTGATTTAAAGACTTCAAGTGCTGGACTATGAACAGCTAGGTAGATTGCAGATGGGGAGTAACTAAACCTTATTTCTAGTCTGAATTGGTCTAGCTTGTCTACATAATTGTAGTACCTTATGTGTCATATTCTGCCAGTTCTACCTTGAGTAGCATCTTACGCCACAAGCCATTCCAATGAATTCAGTGCACCTACTCCTGGAGTAAAATGCTACTCAAGATGAGGTAGGATGAACAAATCTTGCCCTTGGACTGTCTCAACGCCTTCCTTTTGGCTCATAATTTGATAAGAATTCCCAGGTATTCCTGACACACGTTGGGAGGGTGGGGGGGTGGGGGAAAAATTTGCTCTTCAGAGGAACAACGCAAGCCCCATGCACCACTTATGGCCCACAGAATCCCTCAATATAGAACTGATGTGGGACTTAAATGTTATTTAGGCCTTATGCTGCCATTCTGCAGAGATGAATTTTACCCATAGGCTGTAAACTCAGTTGGGAGAAGCTGCCCTTGCTCCATTGACTCCAATGGAGATACACTGATTTATACCCATTGGGGATCTGGTCTGTTCACTCCATGGTTGATTTACACTGACCGAAGATCTGGCTCATTGACTTTAGTGAAGCTACACTGACTTACACCAGCTCTGTCTGAACCACAGACTCCTGTGGAGCTCTGTCAATATACGCCAGCTGGAGATCTGACCCACGGACTTCGCTGGAACTAGGGCTGAGTTTTCAGCAGCTGGCGATCTGGGCCATTATGAATATTTTTCATGTTATGTAGCCTTCTTCTTTTTAATAATAATCTTTTCTTGTTTAGGGACTGATGCACATTCCATTTACCATACTCTTTCTTCTCCTTTTTCTCAAAAAAAAAGAAGAGACCAGATCCTCAGATATTATGCTGACCATAAATCTACTGATTTTAGCAGATCTTTGATAACTTACATCAATCCAGGATATCATCTTAACACCATAAGCAAAATAAACTTCTCTATATTTTTAGATACTTCAAAATGACAGAATAATCCCTAAAAAGCTGTTCTGGTTAAAATGGCGGTGTTTGACAGTTGGTTTCAGAGAATGAGTGTGAGATATTTTAGTCTGTCTTTCTCAGAATGAGGACACCTGCACGTTTCAATAATGGAAGATGTGCGTCCTTTGAAAGACCCAGGACGACATTGATGCTATATTGGAGTTCTGAGAAAGCAGAGATTTGAATTAAGGTGGCTTGGGGGAAAGACATCAGGTTTCTTTGAAACCAACTGACAAGGGACAGGAATAAGTCTTCAACAGCTGTGCTTCTCATGGGAGGCCCTTACTCAGTCTTGCCTTGAAGAATTGTACCTTAATCAGAAGAAGACTTTGATAAAACAAGATTATTGTTTTAAAGTATTCAAAACTAGAGCTGGGGGAATAATTGTTGGTTTTTTTGGTTTGGTGGTCAATATAAAATATCCAAAGGGGGAGGTGGAGAATATCAGGTCAATCTGAAATCATATTTTTTTTTGTTGGTCACGCTAACAAAATACTAAAACACTTCATTTCAGGTAACATTAAGCATTTTGTTTGATCCAAAACAAAAGATTTTATTTAACTTTGGGGTGTTTTTAGTTAAATCTAATAGAAACATTTTTAAATTTAAAATTTTGGAACCCCCCACCCCCCATTGAAACTATTGGCTAATTTCAGGCTGAATTCACTTAATTTTGGTCAACCCAAAACTGAATTTCAGTGAATAATATATTGTATGAAAACAGTCCCTCTGCTCTAGTCACAACCCATTTCTATTTTTAATAAAAGCCCCAATGTTCAGATAACAACACTCCAGTTTACTCTAGGTCAGGATAGTGCCCAATAACTTTAGATGTCACAGAATTTACCTTCCTGTCAGTTAAATGAATAAGACTTCCGATTGGGTTTAATGTTTTACATTTGCCTCCAGGGTCTATGTATTGACATTTTATTTTTATCTAGATTACTAGATGGCCCGATCACCATAATGTCTGAATAACAGAGATGGCAAAATATCATGAAAGTTTGAAATTGCAATTTAATTTTTCTTTTAAATGTCAAAATTTGACAATGAAATTTCCTCCATCTTTTTAACGAACTCTTACATATTCCTTGCAACCCAGATTATGCTCATTATACAGAGGGGGGATATGAAAAGATTACAGGGTAAGTGTTCACAGGTACACATGGCACTTAGAAATCTAACTTCCAGTGACTTTCCATAGGAACTGATGCATTTAAGTGCAATTGAAGCTTTTGAAAATCTAGGCTGGGATATCCAAAGGCACTTTAGATAGTTAAGCATCCAATATGCCACTGGAATTCAATGGGATTTGGACACCAAATCTCTTAGGTCTTTTTGAAAATCCCAGTCTAAGCAACTTGCCCAAGGTCACATGAGTTAGGTGGGAGAGCTTAGCCTTAAAGCCACATTTTCCAGGTTCCAGGACAGTGCCTTCACCCGAAGACCAACCTTCATAGCTGGTGATGACATCTTGCCTCCCTTTGAGGCCTGTTGGATGGGGTTTTCAAAGTGGTCTAAGAGTTAAAGACCCAGGTCCCTTTGTCATTCAGTAGGAGTTGGTCTCTCTCTCTCTCTCTCTCTCTCTCTCTCTTTCTCTCTCTCATATATTTTATATGCCCCTCATTATCATAGTATCTGAACATCTCAATGGTAATTATATTTATCCTGAACAAAACCCCTGGGAGGTAGGGAAGTGCTGTTCTTCCCATTTTACAGATGGGGCCTGAGGCACTGTGAGATTTTGAAAGATATTTAGGTACCTTCTGGGAATTACCAAAGCACCTAAGAAGATTTTTATGGGCTCATAGAGTTTAAGGCCAAAAGAGACCATGTACATCACAGACTATTAACTGTCATGCAGCTAACCCAGTACTGAACCGAATAACTTGCATCTAACTAAAGTATCTTCCAGAAAGCTCCAGTCTCCATCTGAAGATGGCAAGAGATGGAGAATCCACTACTTCCCTTGGTAGTTTATTCCAATGGTCAATCACCCCTCATTTGTACAGTTTGAGCCTAAATTTCTCATTTGAAGTTGTCTGGTTTCAGCTCCCAGCTGGGTTAGCTACCTACCACCCACTGGAACTCAATGGGCCTTCGGTAACCTAAATCAAACAGGTTGTTTTTGCAAATCCCACTACGCACCTAAACTCTTAAATCTGGCCCATAAACACTGGGCTCACAATTGTTAATGTGCATGCACAGCAGAATAGGAACACAGGAGAAAGGGCCAGAAGGGCACATTTACCTGGCCCACGTAGCTCGCAAGCATGTCTCTTTCACCCGCCGAAGTTGCTCCAGTGAAAGATATTACCTCCCCCACCGTGTCGCTCTCAAATATCCAGAGTTAGCAGAATTAAACTATAAAAACAACAACAAGTGGAAGGGACATTAAATCTCCCACTTTGGGATTTGGAGCCAATCTTATTAGAGACAAGGCTGAGACCTGCATGGCGGCTCAGTATCCCACATCTGCCTCCCCTGGGTTCTTGCACCGTCTCTAAAGCATATTCCTGCCTCTGTTGGATGCAGGATTCTGGACTAGAGCCTGGGTCTGATCCAGTTGGGCAATTACTATATTTTTATGGTCTTTTAAAACCTATTGCAGGGTCTCAATATGTGGATCCCGGGGTGACTTTCAATGGTGCTTAAGGGAGTTTGGGTCTCAACTCAATTCAAAGGGAATTTAGCACCTCACTCCCTTTTAGAATCCTTTGGACATCTCAGCCTCTATCTTCACAATTTCACAAGGCATCCAGGCTCAGACTGGTCCACCCATCTACTCTCCTGTCTCTGATCATGGAGGCTAGCAGCTGCCTCCGAGGAAGCTGCAATAAATTCCTTAGTGGATAATTATGGGATAATCTTTCCATGGCAAAGTTTCTTCCTAACCTCTCTGACTTTGCCTTTTATGTATGCCACAAAGCAACAGAATGTCTGCCCCATCCAAATAGCTTGTTTTTTTAAATCTTGTAGCTTTCATTATTCATTCAGAAGTCGAGTCCTGTCTTTGAAACTTTCTAAGATTTTTTGCTAGTTTTTTTCAGGCTACATAGCAGGGGTTGAACAACCAGTTCTAATTAAAATTATTGGGAAATGAGTGCCAAATCCATCAAACATCTTTGAAAATCTCAGGCTTAGGCCCTACGATACCTTGTGGCAATGAGTCCCACAGACTCATTGTATGTTGCATGGCTTTACGCATGTTTTAGTAGTTTTACAGTCACTGCTTTTCAGTTTTATCAAGTGTCTCCTGGTTCTTCTATAATGGGACAAGGTGAACAGAAGTTACTGTCCTACCTTCTCTGAAGAAGCTGAAGCTATTGAGTTTACCAGAGAGATGTTTGGAAGGTGACTTGATCACTTTCTATTGTTGCTTACCCATGCCAAAGATACCTGATTGCGGTGGCTTTTCAATCTTGCTGGTAAAGGCATTAAAATATCCAGGGGCTGGAACTCGAAGTTAGACAAATTCAACATTGAAGTAAGATGTTGTTTCCGAGCAGTAAATGAAATTAAATATTGAAACAGCTTCCCAGGTAAGGTAGTGGATTCTCCATAGCTTGGACCCCCTAGGTTCTTGGGGAGGGAATCTATGGCCTGTGTATAAAGAAGGTCAATAGTCTAAGGCCAGAAGGGACCACTATCAATGATTATCTATGAATATAGTACCAATTTTTTAATCCTTCATGTCCCCTCTTATTCAATATTTTCTAAAGTTAAATTGGGAGTCCAGTTTGCACAAGTAGAAATGGGTGAGAAATTCCCCCATGCCAAAAAGCACAGCTGTTCCTTTCAGATGTGATGGATTCTAGATTTCAGGTTTCAGTTTGTCTTAGCAGAGCTAAACTGGGAATGTGAAAGGAAGCAAGAAACTGAAAAAAATGAGTCAACCCCAGACACCTGTGCTAGGAGAGAAGGTTGAGCAGGGGAGTTCAGGACCGTTGGTACAAGAGTGTTCTTTAATCCAGTAGAAAAAAAAAAAAACATAAGAAGAAACAATGTCTGGGAGTGGAAGCTAGAAAAAAAATCAGATGGGAAATAAGGGATGGATAGATAGAGATGAGAATAATTAACCACAAGATACATCACTTGGAGTCTTTACATCAAGGTTGGAGGCGCATTGTCAAATGCATGCATTTCTGTTGTTTGTTTTTACAACCGTGCTTAGAAGTTTAAAATGTGATCAAGGCCTGTTTGTACCAAGGGCTGTACAAGCCCATAGAGACTATTCCTGCCCCCAAAGAGCTTGCAGTCTTAGTAGACCAAGGAAAATCAGGAAGACAGGCACTGTGACTTGTCTAAGGTCCAACAACAGCTCAGCTGAAGAGCTGGAAACAGGACTCGGGACACCTGAAGCCCAACTAAGTGCCCTAGCTGCTAGACTAGGAGACAGTCAGTGTGTTGTGTTATACAGGAGATCAGACCAGATCGTCAGTTCTCAAACTTCATTGCAGCATGACCCGCTTCTGACAACAAAAAGTACTACACGACCCCAGGAGGAGGGACCAAAGATCGAGCCCACCTGAGCCCTGCGGTCTCAGGTGGGGGGGTACAAAGCTGAAGCCCAAGGGTGGGGAGCATGTAACCTTAGCCCTGGGCAGCGTATCTACCACTCCTCCCAGTTTAGTGTCATCTGCAAACTTGCTGAGGGTGCAATCCACACCATCCTCCAGATCATTAATGAAGATATTGAACAAAACCGGCCCCAGGACTGACCCTTGGGGCACTCCACTTGATACTGGCTGCCAACTAGACATGGAGCCATTGATCACTACTTGTTGAGCCCAACGATCTAGCCAGCTTTCTATCCACCTTATAGTCCATTCATCCAGCCCATACCTCTTTAACTTGGCGGCAAGAATACTGTGGGAGACCGTATGAAAAGCCTTGCTAAAGTCAAGGAATAACACGTCCACTCCTTTCCCCTCATCCACAGAGACAGTTATCTTGTCATAGATGCAATTAGGTTAGTCAGGCATGACTTGCCCTTGGTGAATCCATGCTGACTGTTCCTGATCACTTTCCTATGACACTAGGCACTAAAGAGACTGTGGTGACCAAGGAGCTGAGAATGAGCAGAGATGTCATGATGAAGTTCACCAGTTATCCATGAAAGCCAGCTTCACCAGTGGTGTGCTGTCACAGAAAACAAATAGTTCACCACATTTGGCCACAGAATGGCAATTGGTAGAAGATGTTTGGGGAGAAGATGGACAAAAATGAGCAAATCCAAGCAACCAAGACCAGCCGTAGGCAGAAATGGTTGCTCATGGTGATCATGTATATCAGCAAGTTTCAGATAGCGATGTAGTGGTCAAACGCCATGACAGCAAAGAGGAATTTGGTCACACCCAAGAAGAAATAGAAAAAGCCTTGTGCCATGCAGCCAGTGAAGGACACTTTCTCTGGGACAGCAAGTCAGCCAGGATCTTGGCACTGTAACAGAAGAACCAGATCTCCATGAAGGAGAAGTTGCACAGATAGAAGTACATGGGGGTGTGGAGCTGGTGGTCTGCCAAAGTGATGGTGGTGGTGATCAGGTTGCCCAAGAAGGTGCCCAGGTTAAACATGAGGAAGAGGATGATCTGTCTGCCAGCTGTAGGGGAAGCCTTTCAAGATGAATTCTGCAGCCGTGCTCCGGTTATCCATGTGAGCCACCTGCTGCTGCAGTTTAATCTGAAAATGAACATTAGGAATTTGTGAAATAATTGCATTCATTCACATAATTAAAGGATGTGACTAAGCCACAAAGGTCTGGAGAAACACCAAATTTGGAACCATATTGAACAGCCAGGCCTGTTTTTAACATCCTGACACCCAGAAGTAAATCAACTTCCACCTCACCCATTATTAATCAGGAAACACTCTATAAACCATTTATAAATGGAACCTTAATGTAATGTTTAAGCATGTTACAGACATGAACATGTTTGAGTGCAATAAAGAAACTCGTAAGCAGAAAGTGGTAGTTAGCAGCAACCTACTCATGCTGTGTTCCCTGCAGTTGCGCTACCCTACATATCTGTACATTTTGGGCACTACTGGAATAATAAACCAGTTATGTCAATGTCTAATAGGGAGACAAGAGAGCCTGCAATGGCAAGGAGAAAAGGTAGATGATCAGGAAGAATTTTCTCTAATCTCTGTGATGGCATACAAGAAAATCACCCCAGAGTAATACTTACAGGAGAGAGGGGATTTGGAGAATTCTTGTCACAGCCCATCTCCTGCACCTTGCAAAGTCAGAAAATGACAGCAGCAAACCAAAACCATATATATTCTCTCTCATGATTTGTACATTGGTGTCCATCACCATAATATTTAGACCGTACCTTCGGCAGTTGCAAAGCTTAGAGGAACTGCTCTTATCTTCTCAAGAATTTCATCTAGCACTAGGTTAAATCAGTCATAATCCTTGACTGGGAATCTAGGACTTTATACTCAGCGCATTCCTGCTGACTCAGTACTAGAGTTGGCATGTCAGCATCATGGTTTGCAAGGAAGGGAAGTAATCGCTGAGGACTCCTTCATGAAGTCATGGAAGAAAATGTCTATTTCACTTTGGAGACTGAAAGAACTTGAGTGAAGCTGACCAAAGCTCAAAGAGCAGAGAGGGGATTACATTGGAGATTCCAGAGCATGATCATTATTCATATACTATCCGTGCCTACAGATGGCAACCCATATCGGACCATATTATACTAGGCACTGGATGTGCACCTAGCAATAGACCCTCCTTGCCCCAGAGCTTGTCTAAAGACACAAAGGAAGAGGAGAAAAGGTGGGTCGGGTGTGACGTGATCTGATTAAAATATGACCATGTAGATAATTGTTGCTACCACTGTTATAGAATTGCAACAAGTCTTATACAAAGTGTGTCAAGTAAGGTGTCTATGGGAAAGTTATGATTTGCTGGTTATGATTGTGCTATCTGGATGCATGTATCATTGTTGTATTTGAAGTTACGAGTATTGGCTCTATACCTCTATTTCTAATGTGTTTTCTCCTGGGTAGCACCCACAAGGTATTTAGCCTGCACATCTTGAAAGGATTAGTCAAGTTAAATGACTCAACAAGGAACACTTAGCTCACAGTGGACCATGGAAGATGCCTAATTACACTGAATGGACGTTCCTGAGAACGTTTTGTCTGGGGTGTAGGCACCGGCTTCTGCTGTGACTAAGCGAAATCGTGCATGGACATGTGACTTGCCCATGTGAACCCAAATACCATCTTGTTCCCTGTAATTTTCCACAGTGAGAACAATGAGTTTCCCTCCACATGGCAGAAGATGTAAAAGGCCATGGAAACTCCTCCATTTTGCCTCTTTCCTGCTCAAACCTCTGGACTATGAACTTACACGAATGGGAGCATTCTAACCAATGGACTGAGGACCTTTGAATGATTTGGAAGCAGCCAGAGACTTGACTTAAGCCAGCAGTTTATTCCATCACTGCTATAAGCCTGATCCAAGATCTTTGCAATTACTGGATGTATTTGATTCCTTTAATCAATTTTAACTCTCACCTTTCTTTCTTGTTATGAATAAACCTTTCGATTTTAGATACTAAAGAATTGGCATCATTGTGATTTTGGGGTAAGATCTAAGTTATATAGTGACCTGGATGTGTGGCTGGTCCTTTGGGATCAGAAGAACCCTTTTGTTTGATGAGACTGATTGTAAAGAACCAATCATCTTTAATCCAGTGTTTTGGGGGTGATAAAGGACTGGAATGCCTAAGGAGACTGCTTTTATGACTTCTTATTAGCCAGTGTGGTGAGACAGAAGTTTATTTTTGTTTCTGGTTTGGTATATCTTATGGGAAAATAACCACCAGTTTTGGGGTGTATCTGCCCTATTTCTCAGCAGTTTGTCCTGAATTTGGTTTTCTCAGTTGTGACCCATGGAGACACGGTGACATGGGGTAACATCTTTTATTGGACCAACATCTCTTGATGAAAGAGACAAGCTTTCGAGCTTACACAGGGCTCGTCTTCAGGTCTGGGAAAGCCTCTCTTAGGGTATGTCTACACAGCAAAAACTCCCCATAGCAGTGAGTCTGAAGCCAGGTCACTCACTTCTGGGGCTTTTTCTGCAGGGCTGAAAATAGCAGTCTAGTCATTCGGGCTTGGGCTGGAGTCAAGGCTCTGAAACCTGGCAAATGGGAAAGGTCTCAGAACCTGGGCACCAGCTGGAGTTTGAATGTCACTGTGGGGCTAAAATTAACCATGTGATGAGCCCTGCAAGCCCAAGTCAGTTCACCCTGCCTCTGAGACTCTGTCTGCCTCGGTTTATTTTTGTTTGGTACGTCTAGACCGAAAAACAGAGTGTCCGAGCTAAATCCCAGGTGGAACAGATTGTTTAGCATAAGGAGTTGACACATTTTGCAAGAGACCAGTCAAGATGAAGCAGACAGTGAACACCACTGCAGTTGTAGGACAAAGGGGGGTTAGGGGGCTACAGATTGGATTTATGGCTCATTACAGCAGCATCTTTACTGAGTCCATGATTTTTAGTGTCTAGCAAAGTTATGGATTTAAGCTTCCAGGCTCGTGTTGTGCAGGGTTCCTTTGAGGACCAGGACTGAAAGGAGTGATTTGTGGAAAAACTGTTTTTGCCAGGGGCAATGTGATGTTTTTAATCTATCACTTTTCTGTGCAAATCCATTAGAAGAGCATAGTGTCTGTCTCCTTTCACCCTCATAGCCCTTGCTGGGGGCATTTAGTGCCCTGGATGAAGTACACCACATCTTGTGATAGGCATGTGAAGGCAAGGCTCTTGAAAGGTGTGTTGTGGGAGGATATTGACCATCATTGCAGCAGAGAGATGTCTGCAGGTTTTGTCTCTGTTAAGGCAGGGTCAGAAGAAATAGAGCAGGTTATTGGAGGCTGTAATTTATACAACTATTTGGGGATATAATCAGGATGTCGGTGAAAAGATGCTGAACAAAAAAATTAAGACCTATGTTCAGAGAGGCATCAGACAATCTGGGCACCAGTTTGATTCACTTAATTCAATGTAAGTGATGTCTATTATACCGTATAGCCACTAGGGGGCAGAGGATTTGAAATATACATCCGGAATATCCACTAGGGGGCAGAGGGTGAGAAATATACATCTGGAATATCCACTAGGGGGCTGTACATATAATAGGCTCTAGGGAGAAGCCGGAGCTCAGGAATGGATATCTGCTCTCACAGGGCTCTGGGGCTTCTTGTCCAGACATATTTTTTTAACGGAAGAAGAAGGAACGGTTTATCAAATGCCAAGGAAATACATCGTGTGTTTGGTATACGATTGTACACTCTGAGAACAGAAGGATTTTTACATCTAACAAACCATACTAAGTAGGAAGGGCTTTATTCACCCCTGTTATTGCAGTGCATGTTGGTTTAATTCCATTGAAATCAAAAGGCTTAAGCAAGCATGGAACTGGAGAACCAGAGCTATGACTCAAGGCCAAGAGCTGGAATGAATGTCATCATTAACGCAAAAACTTTGCATTGGAACGTAAGATCAGGTGGCCCATCTGACGGTGGGTAGAGGAACCCACATTTTATTTATTTGGGAAAGATGCAACCAACTTTGCACCTCCAGCTTTATTTAAAATGAATTTAGGACCTTGATTCTGTTTGACTTTTATCTGCATGGGATCATATACAGATAAAGGCACAAGGCTTGATCAGCAGCCATGTGCGGATAAAATATGTTCGTATTTTTTTCCTTTGACCTACTGTGTAAATGTGTGGCTTTACATGGCAGTGTCTGAGATCCAGTATTATGCCTCAATCGCTTTCAACCACACCAGTGATGGAAAAGCAGCCATCAACGTGGTTTTAACTGGGTGGTTTAAAAATCGCAAGGACTTGGAAAAAATCTCCACAAGTTTGGAAGGGATTTAATCCCTCATCAACCATTCTCTAACTGATGCAAACTAGCAAGGAATTTTATTTTCTTAAGACATATCTGCTCATGGTTAGAGACAGGGTACTGGACCAGATGGACCAGTTGTCTTATCCAGTTTGGTGCTTCCTATGTTCACAGCTGCTTTTCATTCCCCAATATGCTCGTCCAGAAATCAATGTCTTTAGTAGGTTGCAGCATGGCAGCCGCTACTTCCACTCAGACACCATCAGAAGAAGCTGTCTTAGTAGGGTCTATCCTGCTGGCACGTGCAGTCTGGTCTGGATAGAAGTGATTGTGATGGTGCACCCCATAAGGTTTTATGGAAATATGCTTATGAATGTATCTATGACATAACTGGAATATTTTTTATGCTACATATGCCATGTAACATATCTCTGTAAAGGTTATGATCTACTGAATCTATTCATCCTATTTGTATGCATGTGACCTTGTTGTATTCAAAGTTATGAATATTGACTGTGTACTTGCTTGATTTTAAGTAGCCTTAGTAAAGCATTTGGTCAGGTTCTTTAGAAAGGAATTTGCAAGTTAAGTGCCCAATCAAGAAGCACTTAACAAACAATGGATCTTGGTGGCTCCAATCCACATAAGAAGTCTACTTGAGGACATTCAAGGAAGCATGTGAACCATGGCTGCTACCTGTAAGTTCTGAGTCATGCATGGACATGTGACTTGCCCATGTGACTCCAAAACTCCATCTTGTAGCTGGGATGCTACACAGGGGGAGGGAGGGGTGTCCACCCACAAGAGAAAGTCTATTTAAACATCGGGGAGACCCCTCCATTTTGTCTTCACCTGGCTCAAGAGATCGCCTCTCCACCTCCCCGGGATACCTGAAAGAAACTGGAACAAAGGACAGTAGCCACAGGGGGTGTGAGTGATTGCTGGACCCAGACTAGAAGGAGACTAGTCTATAAAAGGAAGTTTTCTGGAACACCTCTGAGGGTGAGGTTTTATCTGTATTCAGTTTTCTTACTGTATTAGGCATAGACTTGCGTGTTTTATTTTATTTTGCTTGGTAATTTACTTTGTTCTCTCTGTTACTACTTGGAACCACTTAAATCCTACTTTCTGTATTTAATAAAATCACTTTTTACTTATTAATTAACCCAGAGTATGTATTCATTCCTGGGAGGGGCAAAGAGCTGTGCATATCTCTCTATCAGTGTTATAGAGGGCGAACAATTGATGAATTTACCCTGTATAAGCTTTATACAGGGTAAAACAGATTTATTTGGGATTTGGACCCCATTGGGAGTTGGGCATCTGAGTGTTAAAGACAGGAACACTTCTGTTAGCTGCTTTCAGTTAAGCTTGCAGTTTGTGGGACGTGGTTCAGACCTGGGTCTGTGTTTGTGGCTGGCAAGCGTGTCTGGCACATCCAGGCAGGGTGCTGGGGTCCCAAGCTGGCAGGGAAAGCAGGGGCAGAAGTAGCCTTGGCATATCAGTTGGCAGCCCCAAGGGGGTTTCTGTAATTCAATCCATCACAGTGATCTTGACTTGTACTGGTTCTGGAAGGCTTGTGGGAGTCGTCTGGTGTCAATATGAGCATGCAGAACCAGCTACATACTTCCATCTCCCATGATTTCCGAGAACAGGGTCTCACCTGCCACATAGTGGTTCCACAGGCAGGTTAAAGTTAGACTAACTGACACTATTTACTACTGCTCTGATCCCTGGGCCGTTTCCTCCATCAAGATAAGCTCAGGGCCGGGGCTCTCAGACTTTGCTCCAGTGTGGAACAAATGTGAACAGAGCGCTGTGTTCAGAACAGCACGCTTCTCCTTTGCTCTGCCACACACGCACCTCAGTGCCTGTTCCCTGCCTCCTCACCCTCACGTTTTTAACTGCAGAACCCCAGTGCCGGCTGCAGTGACTGCACTCTCTGGCTTCCCGGGAAATGGCAAGAGCTGTGTGTCACCTTATAACTTCTACAAACTGCCTTGCACCAATTCCACGATTTCAGGGAGCGTCCTAGGCCTCAATGCACAGCACCCATCTGAGCTGGGTGAAACCCAGAAAAACCGAAAACCAGCCAGTGCCCGTTTGGTGCTGCAGGCAGAGAAAGCTCTCTGACGCCCTCTGCTGCCCTCAGATCTCGCTGGCAGCAGCTTCCTGGAGTTAGCTGTATGCTCTTCCCCCAGGCCCTCACCCCGACTCCAGCCAACTCTGCCCAGCCAAGCCTGCTTTTTAACTGGAAAAACGTGGGGTAGCATGCAGGGTGTGGCAATGGCATGAGCGACAAGGCATGCAGCCCCTGGTTACTGACATGGCAACACTTCAGCTGCTGTCTTTGCTGACCCCCTTTTCAGGGCAGAATCGTAGCTTTACTGCTGAGATTTTCAGAGCTGGGCAGCCTGCTTCGATTCGGAGGTGTTCTGTACCGTGCTTAGCGCAAGGGAGGGCTGGTCCACGAAGACGGCTCTGCGCACTCTGGCCTAATGGATACGACACTTGACTGGGATTTAGGAAAGGCAGATTCAGTTCCTGTCTCAGCCACAGTTGACTTGTATTAGGTCCCCTATGGGACTTAGGTACCTGAATACCTGTAAGAAATCTTTCCCAAGTCTCTCAAATGTGCTTGTGGCAGGAATGAAATGCGCGTTTCTCACCCTGGCATAAATAAGGAATGAATCGATTTGGATCGATGGAATTGTACCAGTGTGCAAGATGTAAATGAGAAGTGAATCTGGCCCAATATCTAGCTATGTCTTTCATTGGATTAAAGGGCCTTTGCTTTCCATGGAGCTAAACTGATTTACACCAGCTGTGTACTTGGTCCCTGAATCTCCAAGTACTTTTTATCCACATAGAAGATGTACAAACTCCTGGCAAAACATAGGTAGCTAGATGTTTCCTGCATGACTACAGTAAAGTATTTAGTTGGTTGATGGATGCCTCCTCTGGGAAACCACTATGAAATTCATTAGAGGAAGAATCCCATGGCTTTAGAATCATAGAAGATAGGGTTGGAAGGACTTTAGGAGGTCATCTAGTCCAACCCCCTGCTCAAAGCAGGACCAACACTGACTAAATCATCCCAGCCAGGGCTTTGTCAAGCCAGGTCTTAAAAACCTCTATGGAAGGAGATTCCACAACCTCCCTAGGTAACCCATTCCAGTGCTTCACCACCCTCCTAGTGAAATAGTGTTTCCTAATATCCAACCTAGACCTCCCCCACTGCAACTTGAGACCATTGCTCCTTGTTCTGTCATCTGCCACCACTGAGAACAGCCGAGCTCCATCCTCTTTGGAACCCCCCTTCAGGTAGTTGAAAGCAGCTATCAAATCCCCCCTCATTCTTCTCTTCTGGAGACTAAACATGCCCAGTTCTCTCAGCCTCTCCTTGTAAGTCATGTGCCTCAGCCCCTTGAACATTTTCATTGCCCTCCACTGGACTCTCTCCAATTTGTCCACATCCTTTCTTTTGTGGGGGGCCCAAAACTGGACACAATACTCTAGATGTGGCCTCACCTGTGCCAAATAGAGGGAAATAATTACTTCCCTCGATCTGCTGGCAATGCTCCTACTAATACAGCCCAATATGCCGTTAGCCTTCTTGGCAACAAGGGCACACTGCTGACGCATATCCAGCTTCTCATCCACTGTGATCCCCAGGTCCTTTTCTGCAGAACTGCTGCTTAGCCAGTCGGTCCCCAAAAAGCTTGAGGTGAAAGCTTAGAAGAAAGCTTGGGGTGAAATCCTCTCACAACCACTAACAAGAATGGCAATTACAGGCCGGTATGCCTGACTTCAGTACCAGGCAAACTGGTTGAAACTATAATAAAGAACAATATTGTCAGACATATAGATGAACATAATCTGTTGGGAAAGAGTCAACATGGTTTTAGTAAAGGGAAATCATGCCTCACCAATCTAATAGGATTCTTTGAGGGGGTCAACAAGCATGTGGACAAGGAGGATGCAGTGGATATAGTGTACTTAGATTTTCAGAAAGACTTTGACAAGGTCCCTCACCAAAGGCTCTTATGTAAATTAAGTTGTCATGGGATAAAAGGGAAGGTCCTTTCATGGATTGAGAACTGGTTAAAAGACACAGAACAAAGGGTAGGAATAAATGGTCAGTTTTCAGAATGGAGAGAGGTAAATAGTGGTGTCCCCCAGGGGTCTGTACTGGGCCCAGTCCTATTCAACATATTCATAAATGATCTGGAAAAAGGGGTAAACAGTGAGGTGGCAAAAATTGCAGATGATCCAAAACTGCTCAAGATAGTTAAGTCCCAGATAGACGACGAAGAGCTACAAAAGGATCTCTCAACACTGGGTGACTGGGCAACAAAATGGCAGCTGAAATTCAATGTTGATAAATACAAAGTAACGCACATTGGAAACCATAATCCCAACTATACATATAAAATGATGGGATCTAAATTAGCTGTTACCACTCAAGAAAGAGATCTTGGAGTCATTTGTGGATAGTTCTCTGAAAACATCAACTCAATGTACAGCAGCAATAAAAAAAAGTGAACAGAATGCTGGGGATAATTAAGAAAGGGATAGATAATAGGACAGAAAAGATCATATTGCCTCTATATAAATCCATGGTGCACCCACATCTTGAATACGGTGTGCAGATGTGGTCGCCCCATCTCAAAAAAAGTATATTGGAATTGGAAAAGGTTCAGAAAAGGGCAACAAAATGATTAGGGGAATGGAGCATCTGCCATATGAGGAGAAATTAATAAGACTGGGACTTTTCAGATTGGAAAAAAATGACTAAGGGGGGATATGATAGAAGTCTATAAAATCATGACTGGTGTGGAGAAAGTAAATAAGGAAGTGTTATTTACGCCTTCTCATAATACAAGAACTAGGGGTCACCAAATGAAATGAATAGGCAGCAGGTTTAAAACAAACAAAAGGAAGTATTTTTTCAGACAACGCGCAGTCAAATTGTGGAACTCCTTGACAGAGGATGTTGTGGAGACCAAGACTATAACAAGGTTAAAAAAAAACTAGATACATTCATGGAGGATAGGTCCATCAATGGCTATTAGCCAGGATGGGCAGGGATGGTGTCCTTAGCCTCTGTTTGCCAGAAGCTGGGAATAGGCGACAGGGGATGGATCACTTGATGATTCCCTGTTCTGTTCACTCCCTCTGGGGCACCTGGCATTGGCCACTGTCGGAAGACAGGATACTGGGCTAGATGGACCTTTGATCTGACGCAGTATGGCCGTTCTTATGGTCTTATGTTCTAAGCTGACTGCAGTACTTGAAATAGGATGCATCAAAGAAAGCAACTTCTAGTGGCAGCATAAAGCGGTTCAAAACGTATGTATGGAATACTTAGCTTCTGCAACTCCCAGCATTGCATTTTTTCTCGGGACTGATGGCTCCAGGTTCTTTATCATTTGTTTAGACAGATTAGACGTTGCGGAAGGAGAACAGTAATTAGCTGGGAGAGAGACTTTCAGACACTTAACAAACATTTCCAAGTCCCTTGGAGTATAATAATATATAGGAAGTCTTCCTTTTAAAGTGTGACGGAAATTATTTGCTAGGCTGGGTTATGAAATTGTGGAGTGAGGATGGTTCATTGGTGGTGTGAAGTATGCTTTCCACTACTTACTCACCGTCCAGTTCTGTTCATTTCTGCGTGATAAAGGATAAGGTCATAGGACATTTTTTCCCCTGGATCCTTTAAGCTAAAAGCAAATGTGATTCACTTCTCCTGGAGTTTCTGTGTTGTGAATTTGACTCCTAATTCCCATAGACTCCTTTGAAAACCCCAGACAGAGTTGTCTTATGGGAAGGCTCTTCTATAACCGGAGGTCATCTTGTAACTTCGGTAACAGATGCCTCACCAAGGACACTTTCAGAGATAGGAGATAGGAATGGATGGGCATCTTATCTGCTCTGGCAATTGCCATGGTCTTCTCGAGACTAAATTAGCCTATTATAGTCTACTCTATTTTAGACTAGAATACACTCCACTAACAAAGCAGAGAATTCTTCTGAGACAACAATTAACCTCCTTCCTTCTCTTATTTTTGCAGTTCTGGACTTGGGAGCGACTGGGCATGTCTGTATCCTATTGCATCAGGGTGACTGAATTCATACTCCTTGGATTCCCAAGCACCTAAATCTCCCTTGCTGCAGATTAAGCCCATGACCAATTGTCCTTCTCTTGGTGGACCTGGAGAACAAGTTGTTGCTCTCCTCTGGCCTCCCTCCAGTTTATCCACATCGCTCTGTGTAAAGTGTGGTGCCCAGGCCTGGACACATTACTCCAATTGAGGCCTCCTCTGTATGAGGTATAGAGGGACAATTACCTCCTGTCTTACATACAACACTCCTGTTAACACACCCCAGAATGGAATTTGCCTTGTTCACAATAGCATCCCATTTGGATTCATAGTCATGGGAAGTGACCATCTTTTTCTCCTGTGTTTGTACAGCACCTGGCACGGTGGGATCCCAGTCCATGAATGGCACCAGAATAACTAATAGGAATGGTTTCAGAGTAGCAGCCGTGTTAGTCTGTATCCGCAAAAAGAACAGGAGTACTTGTGGCACCGTAGAGACTAACACATTTATTTGATCATAAACTTTGTGGGCTACAGCCTACTTCACCGGATTGCA